>NW_027185793.1:399250-525091 GCF_028583685.1 Petaurus breviceps papuanus
ATAGATAGATAGATAGATAGATAGATAGATAGATAGATAGATAGATACACACACATATGCACATGTGTAAGTAGGGATATAGAGCAGCTAGATGATACAATGGATAGAGTGCCAGGCCTGGAGTCAGGAAGACTTATCTTCCTGAATTCAAATCTGAACTTAGACACACTAGCTGTGTGACCCTAAACAAATCACTTAACCCTGTTTGCCTCAGTTTTATGATTTTTAAAAGGTTCAAGAGACATAATTTCTGGGCAATTAGTCATTTTATTAGTAATGCTAGCATTTCAATGAAAAGAGGTTAGTGGTCTCAAATGCCAAAGACCCTATGGTGGCATGGCTCATGGTTTATATGCCCTTAGAAAAGTGGGTTTTCCATAGGGTGACAATCAGCTCTGATTAGTTAATTAATAAGAGAATGAATATTACAATGAGAAGTGGGATCACTCCAGTGAGGGGCTGAGAGAGTGGCATCATGTGACTTTTTTTTTTTTAAAGCAATCGGGGTTAACTTGCTCAAGGTTACACGCCCAGGTGTTTCTGGGTGGGTGCTAAGTGTCTGAGCCTGGATTCGATCCCTAGGTCATTCCGACACTGGAGCCTGTGCTCTTACTCACTGTGCTACCTGGCCGCCCCAATCATGTGACTTTTTGATAAAAAGACTATCTCTATACCTAGACTACTCCCAGTTTTGGTCAATGTAATCCAAGAACTTATCTTCACCCAAACCTGAGTAGAATAATGGACTTCCCCATCTCATAAAGTTGGGTGAGATCTGACCAAGATTGAGAAGAGTTAATTCAATCACATTATCAGTAAGGAATGAAGTTTGAAATGAGTACTATAGAAAAAGGGGTGTCATTTGGATGGAATGACCTCTAACCTGTGGGTGGCTTGAACCGAACAGAGCAGGGTAGAGACAGGAGAGTCAGGAATCAAACAGAAGTTTAATTTCAAAGTGAGGGAAGTGGCTTGTAAGTGAGGACACATATGTTATGACCCTGCCCCTAGTTGGGGGGACCCAAGGTAGTGTGGAGATATAAAGCCAAGCATGAGCAGCTTTCCAGAGTGCTGCTGTTGTGAATAGCTTCAAGGTTCTGATTGCATAGTATAGTGAACTATCTATTCATTCAGCAGTAAATTAAAGCAAAACATTCACAAAAATCAAAGTACAGCATTCACAATGTTATGACATAACAACTTATCACTAAAATGCCTACATAGTTTTCACCAAAGTGGTCACATAGTTTTCAGCAAAAGATATCATTCAGTAAGAACTTAACTCAATCATCCTCAAGGAGGCAAGCCTCCTTAAGGGACACAAAGTACAATCATTCACTAAGTCCTTAACTTAACCATCCTTAAGAAGGCAAGTCTCCTTAATGTATACAAAGTACAAAGGTCAGAGTTCTCTACCCCTAGGTCACATTGTCTTAATCTGTCAGTCAAAAAGTCTTCTTTCTTCTTAATTGGAGATTAGTTTCTAATCATCCTTAATTCAATCATCCTGAAGAGTACAGGATACAGAGTACAAAGTCTTCCTACCCCTAGGACACAGTAAATCATGATCTTCTCAGTTTGCAGCAAATACCCAATGAGAGGTCTTTTAATCTTGACTCAAGGCTGGCTCTTAGCTTCCATGGTTCCTTTTCCATGGGTCCAGCTCCTATCTGAATCCATCCAACTTTCACCTGGTTCAAAGGCAGGCAGCTCCCAACTCCTCATCCAGCTCCTTGTCTAGTTCCTGTTCCATATGAAGCTCACAGTGTCTAATCCACCTCAAGTCCTTCACAGTTTCTGTTCCTGGGAAGACAAAGCTTAACAAAGCCACAATAACATTCATGAATATTGCTGGCACCATCTTTAATTCACTTTCTGCCTGTGAAATCAACATAGACCCACAAACAAGTTCTGAGAAAACAGAAATCATCAGTATAATCTCAGGACCTCTGAAAACATCAATAAGACCCTCCTCCAGGATTTATGTAAACATACAAGAAGAAAATCTTCTTTCAGGGCTTCTGAACCAGCAGTAAGGCCCCAGGGCTTCTGTAACAACAGCAACATCCTCTATCAGCAGACAAATCTGACAAAGTAACATCAAAACAGACAACGTATTGGCACCATAGCCATGCTTCCTCCCAGTTCTCCTCTCTCCTCATTTCTCAGTTCTTTTCCATTCTCTTTTCAATTCTTCTCAGTTCTCAATTCAGTTCTCTGTTCTCCATTCTGTTCTCAATTTGTAGCAGTTCTCAGAAGTTCTCAGGATCCTAGCAGCTCTCTCTCAGCAATTCTGGCTCTCCATCTTGGGCTTTTCCTTATATATGGTATTAGCTCCTCTTTGTTCCGCCCCTTCCTGTTACATTAGCACCTTCCTCCCACTGTGGGATTCTCAAGTTCGGGATCTTAATACTTGATATAATCATGAACTGAAACAAGGTGCTAAATAGTTAAATAGCCCAAGCAAGGTGTTAACTACTTCTGTTTCTTAAAGAACTTGAAACAAGGTGCTGAGTACCTGTTTGATTGCTAATACAGAAGGTAGGGAAGATCTTCAAATCCCCATTACCATTACAGGGGAAATCTCAATACTCATACCAATGACTGTGCAGTAAGCTGTGGTCCTGAAAATGAGGAGCAACAACAACATGTGACAAGTTTGATTAAGAGCAGGGCTTCATGACCAGGATATAGATACAATAGGTACTTGCCTGAGTTCAGAGAACATCTGCTGCTGGTCAAAGGAATACAATAATTATATGAAACAATTCTGGGATTCTGCTGTAGCTGAGATCATCCACAGGGTGAGCACAAAGTATTGTTGTTATGCCAAACTTAGGACACAGCTTACTTGC
This sequence comes from Petaurus breviceps papuanus, assembly GCF_028583685.1. Taxonomy (NCBI): domain Eukaryota; kingdom Metazoa; phylum Chordata; class Mammalia; order Diprotodontia; family Petauridae; genus Petaurus; species Petaurus breviceps. Next base: position 402,106 of record NW_027185793.1, read on the forward strand.
CAGGCCTTAACTCTGGAAAATAAGATGTCTTCTAATATCTTGACAGGGGGACCTCTGGATCTCCCCAAATCATTGGTTATTATTAATAATACAATAATTTATTTCATTTGCCCATTTGATCTCAATGAATCACTAACTTATATGACAAATACTTCATCAAGGTTTTCTAACTATGGGTCTTATGAAGGGAAACAATGGTGAGGTTTGGAAAAAGGAAGGATGAATTGGCACTTCAACAAAATAAAAGGGGGCAATCCTCTTTGATAAGTAGACCTTACAGATAAAAGACACAAAGAAAAAGTAAATAGTAAAAATAAAAATAAAATAAAATTGTCCATTTCATAGAAGTCTTATCTTATACAATTGTCTGTTTTTCTGGAAACATCTGACATAACCCTCTGGTTTGGGTGTGGTCTCTGAGAATTTCCAGCTGACTGGCTACTCTGGTTCAGGTCACTTGTAGAGATTCTCTTCCCTGCTAAAAATCTCCTATGAAATTGCTCTTAACACAATTTTAATTTTACTTTGCCAATAACCAGATCAAATAGTGAAAATTAGCTTAAACTTTATGTCTGTATTACTAGAAAACCAAATTTGGAAACTTTTAGGCCAGAAGATTAACAATTTTAGTCTAGCTAATTGTCATGTTGATATGTCTAAGAAACTAGAATACAAACAGAAAATTAGAACCCAATTTTTATACTTGGCATTACTCATACACCCATTAGCAGGATGAGATTCCACCAAGGTATTAATAACAGGACACTTTTTGTAAGAAGATGAACCCTAATGCAAAAATGAATTATTTCAAAAGTTACTAGATTAACTACAATAGAAGAATATTTATTAAGTGAGTTGTTTATAGCAAAACATTTTTAATTTCTAATAATGTTTAAATGAATAACTCCTAACAAAAGTGGATGTCGTCTAAAGGTACTTATAAAATAGAACAGGGCTTCTTAAACTTTTTCCTCTTGTGACCCCTTCAGTGCTGAGATAGATCATAGATCACCAATCATGTTCATAGAAAGTTGCCATAAAAGAATTGGGGACAGAGCTATACTATAAAGGAAAATGTTCCCCTATTTTGGTGTCAATTCCAGGTCAGAGTCATGTAGATACCAGTTTGTAGTGATCAAGGTTTAAAGTCAGTCAGTTGTGATATTTTCCATTCAAGAGGAAATATCATACTGGGGAAATTACTGTCATTCTCCCAACCTTTTCCATGAAAGTAGTTCACAAATATCAACCTCATAGGGTTACTGGCATCATGGATCTTCACTGACTTAACAGCATTCCTTGATGATCATACCTGGAGTCAGACTAAGAATAATGTCAGTTATAGTCCCATAAGGTCATAAATAAAAATAAGGTCTCAATCATAGCTTTGGGTGGATTCAGTTTTTAAGGATCACATTTCCTTGAAAAAAACATTGACTATAATCTCACATTGGTAACAGTAAGGAATTCATCATGAAAACTCACAATTTATCTTGATGTAACTAATACTTGTGGTAAGTAGATGCTTTTTCATCCCTAGGTTCATCATTACACAAATGATTTTGCTATAAGATCCTTAATAACAAAAAACAAAAAACTTGGTATGGGATGTGTAAATATAATCCCAAATTATATACAGAGAACAATTTATATGAAATATTGTCTATAGTAAAATGTGTTCAGTTATTAACTATGTTCAAATGGATATAAACATAGACTACTGCTCTCAGAATCCCTTTAAACAATGGGAATATTATTAAGTAGTTTGCATGCATTTCAGGGCATGCTCTACACACAGGTTCAAATTCCAGATTAAATAACAAACATAAGTAAGATCAGATTTCCTGTTAAGGTAACACAAAAGAGTTCCTAAGTTGCTACTATTCACTAACATAACTGTCTGTACTGAAATCCTATTCATTAAAACATAAACGAAAAGTTCCTGACTTTAACCTCACAACTTAATAGATTCACATCTTCGTTTCATAAACTTCTCTGCCTTTGTCTAATTATATTCATATAATTCTGAAAGAATGAGATGCTTCAGGAATGGAATCTTAAACAAATAACAAGTTCAAGCACTAATTTAACTCTTACTTAGGCCTTGGAATGACTACAAATTCAGATTAAAACAGCAAGATCTTTCCCATTTGCAACGTATAACAGTAATTTAGATGTCTTAGTATTAATCTAATAACTAATAGATTCAGTATTGCAATAACAAAATTCCACTACCTGTCTACCCTGATAATAGAAATTTGCTAAGAGTTAGAAGCAGAGACATGGTTATAACAGCATCAAAACTGGTCCTCAAGGCCTACACCACTGTAAGTAGTATAGCATATGGAACCAGGTGGAAAGATTTCTTGTATGGGAAAATGAATTAAGAATATTCCAACTTTAGCCTTCCCAAGGTAGCTTCCATACCTTATTCCCAAGGACAGCCTTAGCTCTCAGATGTCACTTCCATTTAACTTCTGACTGCTGATGTTTTTCTTTTCTTTTCTTTTTTTTTGAGGGGGAAAGGCAAGGCAATCGGGGTTAAGTGACTTGCCCAAGGTCAACAGCTACTAAGTGTGTCAAGTGTCTGAGCCTGAATTTGAACTCAGGTCCTCCTGACTCCAGGGCTGATGCTCTATTCACTGCACCACCTAGCTGTCCCCTGCTGATGTTTTTCTTAAATTTAAAGCACTTGTTTAAATTTGGTCCAAGGACACAACAGACCTAAGAATGAAACTCAAAAAGAATATTCATGGTCCCCCAAAACTTTCTCTTCAAAAAATAAAATCTCACTCATAACAGTAGGACTGGACATGATTATTATCAATATCATTACATTATTGCAATAAGTTGGCTTAAAAAATAAAATTATCAGACCTTCCGAAAATCACACAAAAGATCTTTACTTAAACATGTACACGAAAGATTTTGTTTTACTTAAATAATCCTTCTTGGGGCGGCTAGGTGGAGCAGTGAATAGAGCACTGTCTCTGGAGTCAGGAGGACCTGAGTTCAAATCTAGCCTCAGACACTTTAACACAAAAACTAGCCATGTGACCTTGGGCAAGTCACTTAACCCCAGTTGCCCTCTAAAAAAAGCAAAAAAAAAATCCTTCTTAAAAGCATTTCTGTTTCTTAAAAACAGCTTAGAATTTATCTTGATGTTAGAAAGGTAATCACTAGACTTTCATAAAATAAATTAGTTGGAAATCTCTAAACTTAGAGATCTAATATTCAACCTTAAGGCAAAAATATTCTTAAAATTGGAATTTATCAAAACTAGATTGGTGCAGAATGTCTTTAAGTATCATAAATAAATCCCAAAGGTATCATAAAAGCAAAATAAATTCCTAATCTTCACAAATTCCTAAATGCCTCCAGTCAAAAAGTGTTTGCTTTGGGGAAAAGATGAAGTTTTTCTAAGTGAATCAATGCCTATGTGTATGTGTGTGTTTAATTCAATTAAATTAGCCTTATCACAATAACAAAGTGTACCAGGCCTTTAAATTTTTATTAATTTTTTTTCCTTTTGCCTTCTCCTAGAGTATAAATTCATCCTCTTATGAAATATATCATTAGAAATCAAAAAAATAATTACATTTTGGAATCTCATATACATAGTGGAGATTTGATAATTCACTTAAACCCCTAGAAGAACAGCACTGGCCAATTCCTGTAAACCTTCAGATGAACACACACAAACATATATATACATACACACATACATACATATCCTTAGCTGAAACTGACTCTACAACATAAACAGACTTGAAAATTACAACTCCCCCCCCCCTTTTTTTTTGCAAGACATATTTGTATCCCATTTACACAGTGGGAATTCCACAACACAGTAAGGTCTTATACATAAGAATTTATGACTAGATGGTTCCAAGAATCCTTGTAAATTTACAAAGCTTTCAACATAATGACAATAACTCCAAATAACTTAGTTAACAAGCTCATAATTTTTATAAGTTATAGCCAAATTACTTTAAATGATACTTCTCTTAAATATAGGCAAAACTGGAAGTTTAAGTCTTTAATTACCAAACTTCAGAGTATTGCAGCAAATGGTCAGCAGGGCTGATAAAATGATGTAACTGCTTTGTAAGCCATTTTTTTAACCTTCTTTTAACGTTACAATTTTTAATCTAACAACATCCAGATTATAAGAGAAGTTGCTTTTTTAATAGCATAGCTGATACAATAGTTTTCTAAATTTCTCAGTATGAGAAAATTTAGAAACATAAGAATACCATAAACAATATCATGTATCTGAAACTTGAAACAAAACCCATTACCAATCATGTGGCCTTAATTTAATTGAATGCATTTCCAAATGACCTTACACAGAAAAACATTCATTTCATCACTATTGGCATTGTATACTGATCATATCTAAAAACCCATAGAAAATTATCAAATATGAAGCAGTTATATCTAATTAAATAAATAAAAACAGTGAATATTAATATAGTATTTGTCCAGTGCCAAGTATAGTGTTAAGCATTTTATGACCATGTGATCCTTACAAGGACCCTCACAAGGAGGTGGGGTGCTATTATTAGTCTCTTAAAAAACAGTAAACTGAGGTTGATATGAGGTTACTTGCTTGGGGTCATACAGCTAATATATTTCTTAATGCCAAATAACAAAGTCTTTTATATTAGTTCTAATTTACCATAATTATCCTGATAATCTGATGGTCAGACCACATTCTGACTTCCTTTAGCACAGGTTTTGGCTTAAATCAAACAAAATCTGGATTTATAATCATTAATGGTATTTTAATTTACAAGTTCTAGTACTCAGCCCTTCAAAAGAAAAAAAATTATGTATAAATTAATATATTTCCTTTTTTTAAAAAGACACGTTAACAATTCCCATCTCTGTATAACCTTTCCCCCTATTTCCTTGAAGAGCTGGATAAATTCTCAATCCCCTGATTCTTTTGCCTATTTTTGAGACTTACCAGACAAGGATCTGGCCTAAGTATAAGTATTCACCTTCTAATTCCTAATATATACTAATATCTAAGATCTTATATAATAATCACAGATCACAATAACCAATATTTTACCCTATCCAATATTTGTGTAATATTAGATTTAATATGGGCTTTATTCTTCTTTAATTCTTTTGGGTTATGGATTTAATTATTATTATTATTATTTTTTAAAGCAATTGGGGTTAAGTAACTTGTTCAGGGTTACACGGACAGTTTTTTGTTTTTTTTGTGTGTGTGGGTGTTAAGTATCTGAGGCCAGAACCGATCCCCAGGTTCTCTTGACTCTGGGGGTGGTGCTCTTACTCACTGCGCCACCTAGCCACCCCTACGGATTTAATTATTAAAAGACTGAAGTAAATACTTTATAAAAGAAAAAAATAGTTGTTAATGGCATTTAGTCTAAAAGTAAGGTTAGATAATCATCTGCTTAATCATGTCTACCTACCTTTCAGGATAAATATGAACACAGAATAAAATGAGCTAGAGAAGGAAATGGCAAACCACTCCAGTATCTTTTCCAAGAAAACCCCAAATGGGGTCACAAATAGTTGAACATAACTGAAATGATTGAACAACAATGTACGTGTATGTGTGTTTGTGTGTATACATACACCTCTATGTATACATAAATATGTGTGCATACATGTAATGGGAATGCAAATTTGGAAGATCTTCCCTGCCCCTAGGCTAAAGTGCACCTGAAGCCTGGGGTGGGAGGCTTGTTTTTTAGTAGATACTTTTTGATTGGCCAGTGGGTCCAAAAGGTTGTTACACTCTCTGAGCCAGGAGAAGGCTATATAAGCCCTGATGTGTAGCTTTGTTTTGGGACTCACTTTGAAAAGTGTTCTGTGATTTGATCTGAATTCTGGGAAGCCGTTGTTGAGAGTCCCCCGGCTTTGAAAAACCCAGATGTGGAAACCCAGATGTTGACTGGGTATGGATGTAATGGCTGGACAGTTTGGAAAGCTGTCTACTTGATCTGTTTCTGTCTTGATAATTCTGTCTGTGTATTTTGAAGTTCGGGGTGCTGACCTTTTTCCCCTGAACAAGGTAAACGATATATGTCTGACTGATTAAAGTAAGCTTGTTAACCCATTTTGAGTTGCTTTCCTTTAACAAAGCAGATCCAAGAACCTGTGTGAGCAGGCACCCTGGGGACACTGGGGTGCTTGCCGCTACAATACATTTTAGTGGAAAGGGTATTGAATTTAAAGTTAGAGTATGTGTATTAGAATCCTGGTTCTGTTACTTGCTACCTGTGTAATCTTGGGATCCAATACTAAAAAAAAGTTAAGAAATTTTAAGTTATGCAATAGCTTTAAAAAAAAAAAGATTTACTTAGTTGTAGCATAGAAAAGATATTCAACAACAGTGTAACACTTATGTCAGGTAGACCTGGACCCCCTCATAGAAATCTGTATGATGATTCAACAATCCTTGGGATAGCCACTAAGACTGAAGCATCTCTGACTCTATGTGGGCTGGCCTTTCTATACCCTTAGGTAGCCACATATTCATGTTAAATAGCCTGAGACTATCAGGAAACTCCTTCAATGATGACTAATCTCCATGGCTTCCAAGTTCCCTGGGATCAAGATAAGATCTTGGGAAATCACTTAATCCTTTCCTGGACTTATTTTCCACATCTATAAAATGAAAGAATTGGATTAAACATCTCTGAAATTCCTTTTAGCTCTGAACCTATCATCTCAGAACAATTACTAATATGAATTTTGTTCCTACCAGTTAATACTGTGCTAGGTTCTGGGGGAAGATATAAAGTTTAAGCAAGATACCTTAGGCCTGAAAGAGCCTGAATCATAGTGGTGGGATTAGGCACAAAGACAGATAACTTTCACAAACAATATTACATGAAAAGTTCAAATATATTAAACAATATTTTAAGCTTCAGTTCTTTGACAGATAGAAACTTGGAGGGAGGTACAAACATCCCCAGATACCTCACTGAACTCCTCTATTATTTTCCTGTAGTAAGGGGCTCCAATTTCTATGAGTTGGGGAGTAATCATTTCAGACCAATTTCACAGGCAGCTGAAAGAAATGGATTTCCCACCCTACCTGTCAAAAAGAGAAAAAAAGCATTCAATGAAACCATTCTCCCATTTTAGAAAATTACAGGCACATGCTTCAGACTTCAAAGCAGTAGGAACCTAATATACCATCTGCCACTTGATAAAACAGACATTAGCTGCTGTCAAAGAGGCCCAGCAATGAAATGCACTTATTGTTGCAGATCAAGTAGGATTCTTGATTTCATCACATATTTCACTAGAAAGACTATGTTTTTGAGGCCAAGTAGCAGGTCAACCTCTGAAAGGAATAGACAATATATGTAGAAGGATTAAAACCTAAACAGCATGGATGCCCAGCCAAATGTTTACCCTAACAATTATCACTGTTTCATTAAAATTTTATTAAGACATTATAATCAAATCTCATCATAATATCAAGAAATTTCTCTTCTCACTTACTTTGTCTTGTGGCGATGTCATTTGGTTGACCATATAAACCATAAATGAGATGGTATGAGCTAAACTATTCTCTGTAATATTTTGTCTAATTCTAGGTTTCTTTGAGGCTCAATGGATAGGGTGCTGGGCTTGGAGTCAGGAAGACCTGAGTTCAAATGTGGCCTCAGATACTAGCTGCATGACCTTGGGCAAGTCACTTAACCTCTGTTTGCCTTAATCCACTGGGGAAGGAAATGGCAAGCCATTCCATTATCTTTGCCAGGAAAATCCCACAGATAGTTTGGGAATGCTGTGGTCCATCTGGTTACCAACAGTTGGGCACAACCAAACAATAACAATATTTCCTTGAAAACAACAGATAGCATTAGATGGTCACATCAGATCAGAGGTTCCCAAACTTATTTGATCTACTGCCCTCTTTACAAAACAAAAAAATTACTCAGACCTCCCTGGAAATCTGGTTTCTTTAAACACTGAATGAGGTTTTTTTTTCCTGCATTGAAATTTTAATGATGCAATATTGTATCATGTAACCATATAGTATATTGTAAACAAATCATTATGTGCACATATCCCTGCTGATGTATGCTGGACTTCACAACGATTCATGACAGGCTTGCCTACCAACACTTGCTTGTTAAAACCTGTTGGCAGACTTGACCACTGATGGGTTATAACTTGCATTTTGTGTGTTTAGTTGGAAAATGATGTAATCACTACAACTTTAACTCTGTTACACAGTAGTTGAAACATGTATGAATAGTTTTTCAAAAAATTCTCTTCTCTTCTTTCCTTATGCTTTCACAACTCTCTTATTTTTATTCAACACCCCCCAATTGCACCCGAGGCTCCTACTGGCCCCTCTCTGTCCCCATATCATTCCAGAACTCCCTAGGAGGCAGTATTGCCCAGTTTGGGAACCTGTGTATTAGATGGTACAAATATATATGTATGTATATAAAATTAATTTGCATATAATATGCATATACATGCTAACATACATTATATACACACATTCATTCATGCATACCTACATAGTTGTTCTGATGAATAGGAGAGACGTACAGTTACCTATGTGCCATGATTTCCAAGGGATACAGAGACCCTGATGTCTCTGCTTGATGCAGAGATAATTCTATAATCAGAGCTCCACTATTTTAAAAACTCAAGGCTTTAATGTAGGTGTTCTTAATCTGGAATCCATGAACTTGGTTTTTAAGAAGTTGTTTGATAACCATTTTGGTGTAATTGGTTTTGCTTGTAATTCTATGCATTTTATTTTATACATTTAAAAACATTATTCTGAGCAAGGATTCACAGGCTTCACCCTCAGGTCAGGACACACAAAGTCCCTGATTTAATGCCACTTAAAATGTAAATACCACTTTTCTCAATGAATACTCTTTAGTGTGAATAACAATACCAATTCATACTATTTAACAATTAGAAAGAATTGCTACTTGGACTTTGGAGTCTGAACCTTGTTACTTATTTACCTGTAGGACCTTGGTCAAATCACTTAACTTCTCTGGGAATTTTGGGTTGAGTCCAATTGAGGTCAGTCCATTGATTCAGGTCTGCAATTGGAATGCAATAAGACACTTATGACCTCCTTAGAGATGGGCTTACACTTCTCACTGCTGCCCCTGGTGTCTTCCAAGTTTCCTGCTATAGATTTTTCATCACTTGGAGGCTTTCTCCCAGACATCTCTACATTTCCCTCCTGGTTGCACTCCTTTGGACTGGACTTCATCATGATCATGTGACATCACCAGGTACCTTCCTTCCCACCCCCACCTTTTTTAGTTTCTTTTTATGTTTTGTCTTCTCTCAGTAGCTTGTGAGCTCCTTGAGGGCTTCTTTATCATATTTTTATTCCCAGCACGTAGTAGGTTTCTGGCACATAGTAGGTACTTAATAAATGCTTATTGACTGACTATTAGAACTGGAAATGACTTTATAAATCATTTAGTCCAAACCTCTCCTTCTATAGATAAGGAAACGGATTCCTAGAGACATGAAGTATCATGTAGAACTGAAGTAAGTAACAGAGGTGAAATTCTAACCCAAGTCTTCTGATTCAAAATGAAATGCTCTTTATCTGTCAGGGTCATGTACTGCAATGATAGCAGCAGTCTTAGTGTATGATGTGCTGTCCTATGGATGCAAAGAAGAGTCTACATGACCAATGTCACTAGGACATGTCATAAACTAGGCCTGACACAGACTGGTGACCTCATTGATTAGGTCTAACATTAGAACAAAATAAAACAATTATAGGTTAGCATAAAAAAACAATAGCATAGAAAAAGTACCTAACAAAGATATAAGCACTTAATTCAGGTAGGTGGACCCCCTCATAGAAATCTGTATGGTGCTTCGATAGTCCTTGGGACAGCTACCAAGTCTGAAGTGTCCCTGACTCCATATGGGCTGGTCTTTTTATACCCTTATGTAACCACATAGTCATGTTAACTTGGCCTGAGACTAAAAGGAAGTTACTACAATGATGATTTATCTTGAGTCTTAGACTCCTGATCCAATCAAGTTTTGGGGATGGATTCCTTGCCTTTAATGAAGAGAACTAGTCTAACCTACATGGATTCCATGTGGGTGAGCCTTTTTATACACTTACATGACTAGAAAACTGTGTTAATATGGCCTAATACTACCAGGAAGCTAACATCCCAGAAGACAGCTGAAAGTGGTGTGGGATGTTCTCTGTTCTCTCCTTTGAAATCTGTTGCCATATACTAATGAACTGAACCAATGAGCCAAGGTGGACTAGGCTTTTCAATTGTCAATCCTTTTCTTATTTGGCAGACCTTGGAAGGTATTCCATGCTGCTTCCTCCAACAGCTGTCTCTCTTAATTTTAAGGGGCCCCAGTTGTATCCTGCAGTCTAACCTGTAGCATTGAACTAAGAACAATTATTCAATGCCAGAGACAGTGTCTGTAATGACAGCATATAGAGGTGAACTCTATGCAATTGGGAAGGACTAATAAGAAGTGAAAAGCAAATGGATTGCAAGCAGGCAGAGCATTTATTAGGAATTTACTATGTGCCAGACACTGTGCTAAGCACTGAGAATACAAATACCAGCAAAAAGAAAGACATTTCCTGCCCTCAAGGAACTTACATTCTAATGGGGAAAGACAACATATAAAAGAGGACTGAAAAGAGAATTAAAGTGTTAAGGGTGGAAGGGGCAAAGGTTCCCAGTGAGGGTATGGTGGTAAAGTCTTGAGAGTCAGAAGCACAGACAGGAGGACAATGAAGTATGGTGGACCCGGGCCCATCTCAAAACAGAAGTCCAAAAGGAAGAGTAATTTGGAAAGGTGAGAAAGCCAACAGACATTGAAGGAAGTTCCAGGTCTTTGAGTTAATTGGGCCATCTTTTGCTTCTATTCTTATCTAACCCTTAGTCATTGAATGAGCATAGACTCAGACAAACTGAGACCTGGGAAAGACTTTAATTCTGAAAGGCCGAGGCCACCCAATTCATCCTGAGTCATTGCCTGTTGTGCTGACTTTCGTCTTGCCACTGAGCTCCAATGACTGGAAGAGGGAGTGAGGCTGACGACTTTGCAAAGCTCTTCCTCACTCCAATCCAATTCACACGCAAGTCAAGACGTGACTTTCATGATGTCATTGGTCCTCTTTGAGAAGGAAGGATGAACAACAACAACCACCAAGAGGCACACAGCATCTGGCGGTGCAGTGGATAGAGTGCTGGGCTGTCGTCAGGAAGACCTGAGCTCAAATTTCACTTCAGACACTTACTACCCACGTGACCCTGGGCAAGTCAAAGCTCTGTTGGCCTCAGTTAGCTCAACTGTAAAATGGGAATAATAATAGCACCTGTTTCACAGGGTTGCTGTGAGGGTCCATTAAGACAATAATTATACAGTACTTAGCCCAGTGCCTGGCACATAGTAAGCACTGCATAAATGTTATCTTTTATTATTATTATTAGATTTTCTGTCATTGTCACTATTTCATACTTTCGTGTCATATGGATTTAGAAACGAAACTAGTCTTTGAGACCATCCAATCCAGTTTCCTCATTTGACTCTCTTGAAGCCCAGACAGCTTAGGAGTCTTTGCCCTAAGAGTCTTTGCCCAAGATCATACAGGTCATCGGGCAGAATCAGAATTTGAACCTAGCTCTCCTGACTCCCCAGTCTAGAGCTTTTTCTACTACACATTCCTACTGCCTTTCACATGATGCTGCCCCCTTCTGGCCAATGTAGGGGCTAGTTATCACTTATGGGAGTTCTCGATTGGATAGCTTTGAAACCTTGGAAAGTAGATTTTTAAAATATTTGCAGAGAGGGCTGTCCCCCACATGTTGCATGGGAGTGGCATTGTTTGACTCCAAGGAGGTGAATAAGAGACATCTTTAGTCTCTTACTCCCCCACCCTTCTCCAAAGGAAACTTTAAGTCCTTCTAGGTGGGAAAGTAGGAGGTTGGGTCCCAAAGCTTGGCCACTCTGCTCTCCTCAGAGAATAGGCTAGAATTACTTGTATCTGTTTTCTCCCTTAAATATTGTTAGTCTAGGGGATGTGGTTTTCAGATTGAATCTAACTTTGGATCTTTGTTTCATTAATGGAGGAAGCAGTACCTCAAGTTTTGTATCCAAGGCTTGGCATCCTTCCCACCAAATGCCAGCTCCACAATAAACACACACAGGATGTAGCAAAGAAACCCGTTTATCCAAGCCTGTAATACAACAGAAATCAGCGAAAGTATACATAGAGAACATGCCAGATAGTACAAAGTGAATGAGTTCTCACATTGGGATCAAGGTCACTCATCTCAATGAAAAGAGGGAATATTAGATCTCACCCAGGAAGAAGTTCCCTGAGGTCTCTAATGTAGCAAGCTGGAGATAATGTTATGATGGAAACTGCCACCTCTTCTCATGTTGGCTTCTTCCCAGTATTTCCCTTCAGCAACTTGATGTGGGTTGGCATTGTCCATCTTCTCTGGCAAATCTGGAAGTCAGAAGTGCCTGAAACCCATAGCCTTTGCCCCCTCCATCCTTAACCCCTTAATTCCCCTTTCAGCCTCCTTTTATATGTTGTCTTCCCCATTAAAATGTAAGCTCTGTGAGGTCAGGGAATGTCTTTTTGCTGGTATTTATATCCTCAGTGCTTAGCACAGTGTCTGGCACATAGTAAATTCTTAATACATGCTTGCAGTCCATTTAAGGACATGCTGTAATTAAAAAAATATTCCATGCCAATCAGACTCACAGGAAATTGATTTTTAAATCATAAGGCTTATGTAATTGCCAAGTATTTAGCAAATTATATAACATATAATATGGCATATTATATAAGTATGTATTATATAGAATTTTATGTTTGCTTTTTCCATATAACATATAGGGAGATATCTTAATCTCATCAGTAGCAAATCACATTACGAGTTATGCACTCTTTTGGGAATGGTTTTTTGAACCTGATTATTCATTGTATATAGATTTTAGTCACAGAGGATGACATTTTCTGGCCTAAGTGACTTGTCCTTTTCCTCAAACATCACTTTTCCTGAAGCCTTCTGTCACTGACTCTTTTAATAAGAGGTAGATAGAAGGAGGGGAGCAGCTAGGTGGTGCAATGGATAGAGACTTGGAGTCAGGAAGACTCATCTTCCTGAGTTCAAATCTGGCCTCAGACACGTCCTAGCTGTGTGAGCCTGGTCAAGTCACTTAATCCTGTTTGCTTTAGTTCCTCATCTGTAAAATGAGCTGGAGAAGGAAATGGCAAACCACTCCAGTATCTTTGCCAAGAAAACCCCAAATGGAATCCCAATGAGTCAGATATGACTAAAACAACTGAACGACTCACAAAGTGGATCTCAGTTATAGGAAGGCTATTTATTTCTTTTAACATGAATGAAATCCTTAAAACATGGAAGGCTTATGAATGAATTTAATGGAGGGGACTAGCCAATAAGGGCCCATTCCTTATAAGCATGCCCAATGTGCTCTGAGGTAGCTGCCACGTCCGGAAATGTCCCCTTCTGAGGATCCCTGTTCAGTTACATGTGCTTAGGGAGAGAAATCTAAAGCAGAAGATATATCCTGGGTCGTGAGGTCCATTCTCAGGCTCACCTATACTAGTACATGTCTTTGTCATCACATGCATGTGTGTGCCATGGCTGTTGATTTGAGGATGGGAGAGAAATTCCCTCCTCATGTTTTGAACTAGGGACCCAAAGAGGCTAGAAACAGTTTCTCTTTCTTATAACCTAAAGAGGGAGCAATGCTTCTTGGTTAGTATTTATTTCATATCTGTAGTACTTTTAGGTTTGCAAATAACTTTATATGCATTATCTCATTTGATCCTCACAATAACCCTGTGAGGTAGGAATATTATGATCATTCCCATTTTATTTTTTTATTTTTTTGTTTTTGCTTTTTGGAGGGGGGAAGGTAGGGCAGTTGGGGTTAAGTGACTTGCCCAAAGTCACATAGCTAGTAAGTGTGTTAAGTGTCTGAGGCTGGATTTGAACTCAGGTCCTCCTGACTCCAGGGCTGGTGCTCTATTTACTGCACCACTTATCTGCCCCCCATCATTCCCATTTTAGAGATGAAGAAATTGAGGTTTAGAGAATTTAAATGACTTGCTCAGGCTACGTAGTTAGTCTGAAGTGGGATACAAACTGATTCCACATATTGCACTTGATCTGCTAAAGCAAATAAACAAAATAAAACTGCCCCTCTGGATTCAGTTGCTACTCATCTTTACCATCACCCTTAATTATGGGGTCTAAGCCCATCGGCTGCTATGCCCTTTAAGAAAGGGATCTGAGTGTGTTGTTACTCAATGGAAGGGGTCTGAGCACATGTCCAGCTCGCTCCCCACAGTTGGACTCATATCACCCTTATTTCTGGATGCTCATTCTGAGATTTTAGGTTAGTGAGGGTTCAAGGAGAGAATCTCCACTCCTTTGATTTCTTTCCTTAGAGCTGAATCTTCCAATCTTATGGGGCTCAGGCCAGAAAAACTACAGAAGATCCCTCAAATGCCCTTCCTTCACATTTCGGCAGAGATCTGTATAAGGCCTCTGCCACAGAGGAAGTGTTAATAGGTTCAAGGCTAGTCTAGTGAGACTTTTGGTGATTATGTATGAAAGCCTATGATGGTAGTTACCAAATCCCCTAAAGTGAGTTTGAAATAAGTTGTAGACATGGAACAGTGCCTCCTTGCTTTCTTCTTTTTTTTTTCTGCTCACTCCCTTCCTTTGCTTCTTTCCCTTCCTTCTGTTCTCTCCCCCTTCTGCCTCCCCTATCCCCTCAATCACCTTGTCCCTATTTTTTGCAGTCATACATTTAATACATATTTTCAACGAGTGCCTGCTGTTCAGTACTTTGGCTGCTGATGCTAGTGAAGGACTATGAACTCCTGAACGGTGTAGGCTTTGCGGGTGCCAAGTCTTACTTGGTTCCCAAGAGCCTGCTTGCTTAGGAAAGGTATGGTAGGGGAGGGCAGAGGTGCTTCTTCTGGAGAAGCTCCCACAATTTGTCTAACTTTCACTGACCCTGACCTTCCCACCCAACCTGGCAAGCTATGGATCTTGGACTCAGGCTGCTCTTCTCACCTTCATTCCATTTCCACCCCCTGGTTTTAACTTCCCCCAAATTATTGCTTCCTGGAGAGGCTGAGTCAGTCTCTTTTTCATTCGATTAATTCCTGCCAAATTATGGCAGATGTCAAAGCAGCCTGATATGAAGATGATAATTCTTTCCACCCCCACCCCCAGCTGGGAAAGTGGAATAAAGGATGCCAAAAGAGAATGTTCTTAGGCACAGGATGCTCTCCTCAGTATGCTCTGAGGAGAAAACTGTGGCTTCTGTATTGGCAGTTCAGGCACCAGAGGGTATAGACCCAGAAAGAGTATAAGGAGGAGAAGCCCCTGCCATAATCACCCAGACTCTTTGTATATAATTTTGGAACAGACCTTCATTTTTCTTGTTCACAAAGATTTTGTGTTTTTGCCTTATTGGCTGGTCATCATGCTTGCAAATGACAAGGTTTCCTTGTTCCTTCCTCGTTCCTAACCATAATGTTAGGTTCATAAAGACACACATATCCTCTTAAAATTATCTTGGTTATATGGAAATATAGATGGGATAGACACACACATATATGCACATGTACACACACATATAACAATACATGTACAATGCACACACGTGTATGCAAATCCAGGCACACAAATATATACACATGTATACATATATGTAGACGCATGCAGATGATTTATATGTGCACAAATCAGAGTAATGATTCCTATGTATATATGTATGTACATACACATGCATGTATATGTATATGTATATGTATGTGTATGTGTGTGTGTGTGTGTGTGTGTATATGAGATACATTTGGCCTATCCTTGGTGAGTCTGGCTAGAGTTCACTTTGGTCTGGAAGACCATGGGGGAATCATCTTAATTTTACTAGTGACCCCAAGACCTTTTTCCTAAAGTGTTTGGGACCATAGGTCAAGAGAACACTTTCAGGATATCTTCCTTTGCCATCCAATAGGGAAAATTCAGGTTGACCATGTTCCCAACTTGAGGCTCAGGTCAGTCCTGGAAATGCTTGGGTTTACTGGTGGAGGAAAGGGCAGAGTCTTCTGTCAGTGGAACTGACTTCAGAAGATTCTTCATGCCAAACCAATGGAGTTTAGTCATTTCTAAATGATGCAGCTTGCTCTCTTGCCATCATCTCTACCTCCTCCCTATGGAAACTTGTACTCCATTTAGTGAACTGCTCTGGCCTCTGGTAAGTGGGGTTTGACTTAATATGCCTTATGTCACTTCCAAGCCATCTCCAAATCATGATGCCATCACAAAGCCCTCTGTAATGGCAAGCAAAGAAGTAGTTAAAACCTGGTTTCAGCTATTTAATTATTTAACACCTTGTTTCAGTTCAAGTTTCTTGCCCATGATTATATCAAGTCTTTTGTTAAGAAACAGAACTTGTGAACCCCTGTTGCTAATGCAACAGGAAGGGGCAGAACAGGGAGGAGCTTAATGACCTAAGGAAAAGCCCAGGCTGAGAGAGTAGAAGTGGGAGGAAGCATGGCTGTGGCGCTAATACTTTGTCTGTCTGTTTTGATGTTACTTTGTCAGATGTCTGCTGATAGAGGATGTTGCTGTTGTTACAGAAGCCCTGGGACCTTACTGCTGGTTCAGAAGCCCTGAAAGAGGGTTTTCTTGTTGTCTGTTTACAGAAGTCCTGGAGGAGGGTCTTATTGAAGTTTTCAGAGGTCCTGGGACTATACTGATGATTTGTGTTGATTTCTCAGACCATATTTGTGGATCTATGTTGATTTCACAGGCAGAAAGTGAATTGATGATGGTGCTGGCAATATGCATGAATATTATTGTGGCTTTGTAAAGCTTTGTCTTCCCAGGAACAGAAACTGTGAAGGACTTGAGGTGGATTGGACACTGTAAATTTCAATATGGAACAGGAACTGGACAAGGAACTGGATGAAGAACTGGACAAGGAGCTGGACAAGGAACCGGGAGCTGCCTACCCTTTAATCCAGGTAACAGTTGGGTAGATTCAGGCAGGAGATGGGACCATGGAAGAGGAACCATGGAATCTGAGAGGCAGCCTTGAGTCAAGATTAAAAGACGTCTCCTTGGGTATTTAATGCAAACTGAGAAGATAATGATTTACTGTGGCCTAGGGATGAGAGGACTTTGTACTCTGTAAACTGTACCTCTTCAGGATGATTGAATTAAGGATGATTGGAAACTAATCTCCAATTAAGAAGAAAGAAGACTTTTCAACTGAGAGATTAAGACAATGTGACCTGGGGTGGAGAATTTTGACCTTTGTACTTTGTGTCCATTAAGGAGCCTCCTTAAGGATGATTAAGTTAAGTTCTTACTGAATGATATCTTTTGCTTAAAACTATGTGACCACTTTGGTGAAAACTATGTGGCCATTTTAGCGATAAATTGTTGTGTCATAACATTGTGAATGCTGTACTTTGGTTTCTGTGAATGTTTTACTTTAATTTACTGCTGAATAAATAGAGAATTCACTGTACTATGTAATCAGAACCTTGAAGCTGTTCACAGCAGCAGTCCTCTGGAAAGCTGCTTGTGTTTGGCTTTACACCCTCTTCCATTAGAACTACCTTTTATGCTGTTTTCTTCCTTTATTAAAATGTAATCTCTTTGAGATAAGAGACTATCTTGCTTGCTTGAATTTATATCCTCAGTACTTAGCAGAGAGCTTAATAAATATTTTATCTGATTAGATCAGCTGTCTTGGGACCTTATTTTGGTTCAGACTAAAGTCACCCAAGTGATTGTGTGACTGACTTAGCATAAATACTTTGTGGTCTTTACCTGTAAAATGAGGAGGGGTTGGATTTGATCGGGGTTCTTAACCTGGGGATGTATAGATTTTAGGGGATCAGTGAATTTGTATAAAAAAGTGGCATCTTTATTTTTATTAACCTCTAATTTATGTTTAGCATTTCCTTTAATTATTTAAAAAATATTACTATGAGAAGAGGTTGATGGGTTTCACTAGACTGTCAAAGGGGTCCATGATTATCAAAAAGGTTGAGAACATCTGGATTGCAAGCTATCAACAACTATATGAAAAGAACACTCTAAATCATTAATAATTCAAGGAATGAAAATTTAAACTCTGAAGTAACATCTCATACTTATCAGGTTGGTTGATAAAAAAAGGAAAATGATGAATGCTGGAGGGGCTGTGGGAAAATAGATACATCACTGCACTCTCTTGCTCTCTTGTAAGTGACACTTGCTCTCTTGGTGGAGCTGTGAACTGGGTTAGACATTGTATAAACTAATTTGAAACTGCCCAGAAGATTTCAAACTGTGTACCCTTTGATCTAGTGATACTGCTACTAGGTCTATACCCCAAAGGGATCAAAGAGAGAAGAAAAAGACCCATATGTACAAAAATACTTATATAAGTTCTTTTTGTGTTGACAAAGAAATAATTGTAAACTGAATGGATGCCTAACAATTGGGAAAGTTATGGTGTATTCATGTGATGGAATGCCATTGAGCTATAAGAAATTATGACGGGGATAGTTTCAAAAAAACCTGGAAAGATTTCCATGAACTGATGCAAAATGAAGTGAAAACCAAGAGAACAATATATACAATAACAACAGTACCATAAAGATGAATAACTTTGAACTCTGATTAACAAAATGACCAGCCATAATTCTAGATGACTCCTGATGAAACATGCTACCCATTTCCAGACAGAGAGATGATGGACTCAAGTACAGATTGAGTAATATATACATATATATTTGTAATATGTACAAATATATGTATATACACATGACATTACTGAAATTATTATTTTTCTTTTGTACTAATAACTAATTATTGAATTAGGACCAAGTTTTTTTCTCTTTTTTACATCCTCATCCAGAAATCAGCCAGTTTGGGAACTCTCTTTCAAAGACTTACCTAGCCAGGATGGCTGAGATTTAGTCAGACAGTAAAAAAACAAAAAAGATTCTAAGTTTGGACTAATGGGTGCCTGATCATTGTGTTTGCTCAGACAGGTCTGGGAAAATGTGGATCCTTCCTTTTGTCAGGCAGGTGATATGGAAATTGATATCTCTTTGACCAAGATTGGGTGATCCAAATCACTGTAATCCAAGACTCTCATGGTAATGTGGACCAGTCTCTCACTGTAATATTCATTCTCTCATTAATTGTTAACCAGTTAGAGTTGATTACCACCTGCTCTTCCAACAGCATATCAACTATGAGTCCACCTCCATGAGGGGTCTTTGGTTTAAGAGAGAGACGACTAAATGTCCATCCTTTTATTAGGAAACATGCTGGTATTATTAATAAAATTATTAAATTACCCAGAAATTTTGTCTCTTACACTTTTTAAACATCTCATTACTAATGTGGGAATTTGTTTTGCTTGGCTACATATTTGCAACTGGTCTTGTTTTTCTTGCTTTCTCAAGGGGTGGGAAAAAGGGAGGTGAGAGGGAGAGAATTCTAAATTGAAAATAAAACTGAATTAAAAAAATAAAATACTTTGAAGATAATCTTAAAAATTAATAAGGTTCAATGTAAAAAAAAAAACCCTAGATTAGATTACTAAGTCCTCTTCCTTTTTTAAAGTTTGATTATTCTTATTTATGCATTGAGCAGAATACTGAATTCTACATCAGTGCCTAGTAACCACACAGGTCTTGGACAACTCTTATCTCCTGGTTCCTTGGACAACTCTTATCTCCTGGTTCCTTTCTCTACTTGGAGACTTTTCTTTGCTTGAACTTAAACCATACCATTCTTCCTATCAGAACATCATTAACCCTAAATAACAAAGAATTCTAGAGGATTATCTGGATCAGGAGGCATATTTACATTTAAATAGGGATCAAAACCTTATGTAAAAATGTTGAAGTGCCCCTATTGTAGGTAATTCTGGAGTTCTGAGATGAGACATAGAGGTGTGTGTGTGTGTGTGTGTGTGTGTGTGTGATTTTAGAGTGGTTCTGAGCTTTCCCATTTACCTGGCATCATATATTGCTTTTACTGTTAAGAAATAAGGACAGATTTGTAAACAGGTTAATGACAAATAAACAATAACAATGAGAATCACAACGTGTTAGAGATAGCCTGGGACCTTAGAATACTGAAATTAGAATATTAGAGTTGGAAGGTGTCCTGGAGGCCATGTAGTCTGATTCCCTTATTTTACAGAGAGGTGATTACACAATTGTTATTATTATTCTTTTTACTATTTGGGGGGTGGAAGGCATGGCAATTGGGGTTAAGTGACTTGCCCAAGGTCACACAGCTAGTAAGTGTTAAGTGTCTGAGGCTGCATTTGAACTCAGGTCTTCCTGACTCTAGGGCTGGTGTTGCACCAGCCGCCCCAATTACACAATTATTACACAAAGAGGAAAGAATTTACTTAAGACCCAATAGTGTAGGCCAGTGGTCCTTCTACTCAATGACTCTAATATGGTTTGACTTAGGATTTTGGAGATCTTCCTTTCCTCTAATGGAAGCTTCTCTTTAATATGGATTGTGTGATCATGGATGACTGAAAATTGCAGTATATCCTAGTGAACCACAGGACATTAGATATGTTTGCAATCTTCCCTTACCAAATTCTATTTCAGTGACATGGGCCATTAGTTGCTGGACACAGCAAAGAAAAGCATGTCCTTTTTTTTTCCTCTTAATGACCAAACCTTGTTCTGGAGAGCTGTCCTTTGCAGGATTCAGTTTTGACTCTGATCTGATGGCCACTATTTGTTTAGAATTCCAGACAACTCCAGCAGTGGCAGCTTTCTTTTTTCATTCTACATAGGGTTTGATCATTAGTTAACTAACTATAACCTTGCTAATGACCTATTAACATGATGGCCTTTTGGATGATAAAGCTTTCTCCTCTGACATGTACATGGGGAAAACACTAAACCCAGACTCTATGCTTGGGATTTTTTGGCATGAAAAATTCCTTTGGCAGGAATGCCACTGGTTTATTTGAGCCAATACTTCATTCACAGAAGAAAGGTTGGTTGTTGTCCTTTGTTTTTGAAGAGGACCAAAATGACATCACTATGTTAGGATCTGACTGGCTGAACTTGGAAAGCTCTATCATCGACTGAGTACAAATAGTCCACGTGAACATTTGGAGCAGAGATGTCTCTAAATGTACACATCTTACATGTCTTTTAAACTACTGACAGAAAGAGGTACAAATACCCCAATAGCCAGCTATCACTAACTAGTTATTTGATAGACATAGGAACTGGACCTTATGATTTCACTGGTATAAGAAATCCCAGGAGAGGGAAACCCTTCCTACCAATTCAGGTTGGTACCTTCTCTGACAGCCTTACACTTATAATTAGAAACAGTTAAGTGACCCAGTAGATAGAGTGCTGAGCCCAGAATTGAGAAGATCTGAATTTAAATCTGGCCTCAGACACAGGCTGTGTGACCCTGGGCAATCCACTTAACTCTGCCTCAGTCTCTTTATAAAAATGAGCGGGAGAAGGAAATGGCAAACCACTCCAGTATCTTTGCCAAGAAAACCCCAAATGGAGTAGTGAAGAGTCAGACACAATTGAAAACAATTGAACACCTGTTCTCTGCTGGCATAAATTTTTGTAATTTGGAACTATATCCCTGTTATACAGAATACCCTCACTGCCTGAAGGCCAGGTATGTTACATTTTCATCCCTCCACTAGCGTTCTTTGGCACCCTTAAGGGGAATTGGGGAATGTCTAGGTTTTCTGCAAATGGTTCTAGCCCCCAACAATGGTATTCCCCCAATTTAATGATGATCTTCTGTACCCTAGTTCCATTTCATCCATTTACCCACTTAACAGTCAAATTAGCTTTTTCAAAGGAATATATATTTGAAAATGTATAATCATAAATGTACAGACTTACTCCATGACATATAAGAAGCATAATCCTTTCCCCTTCCCCATACCACTTCAATCTCTGGGAATGGAAAGGGGATAAGGTACCTAGCTTAGGTCAGTTCCTATAGACCCCAGTTCCAGTTTCAAATTCCAAACCACCCTTGGGCTTGATTCTTAGGCTCCCTGGCTTCTTTGGGCTTTCCTTCTGGGATGATTGGCTGTAACATATTGCTTGGAACCACAGCTCCAACACTGGCATCTAGAATTGAGAAATACAAAAGATCAGAGCTTCTGCTGTCCCCCCCAGGGTGGGGGCCCAGGTCCATTGCTTGGATCTGGAGTAAGAGAATGAGCAGGGAAAGGAAATCTTTCACCTCTCACCAGTTCAGTTCATGGTGCCTGAAGTGTGGCTAAAATGTGTTCTTAACTCTCTGGATGTAGCAAGAAAGAGAACAACCATCTCAGTCTGGGCAGTTTTTAAAGATTCAGCCTTTCCAGTTATGCAGCCAATCAAAAGAGGCTACTCCCACCTATGTAGTAGGGGATTTAGGAAGTCTCTAGGTTAGAGGATCTGGGCATGGCAGGTGAGTCCCATTATACCATCTAAATATCAAACAAGGCATAGTCTTTGACCCAGCACTACTGTTAATAGGGATGGATTTCAGAGGTCAAGGACAGAGGAAAAAGACCTATACATATGAGAAGTGTAGCTAACACACTGGATGATAGTCATGCTATTAGAGAACCTGACTGAATGATCCAATAACTTTAAGGAGGAAATTGACCAACTTTGATAAGTAATGATAATTTGTTTAGAAACTGTGCTTTATAGAGCCCTTTCTCACACTCACCTTCTGCAGAAACACTTGCAACTTTCTGTCGGGGAGAATGTCATTGAAGATCCCAGCTGCTCTCCTATGCCTCAGCAAACCAGGGATAAATAAAAACTGGTGAGAAGATCAAATAACTGGCAAACAGCTGGCAGATGCTGAATTCTTGCCACACTGTGATGGCAAGTGTAATGTTGTGAAGAGCTACCATCCTCACTTTAGCAACGATTAATTGAGCTGAACAAGCCATATGGGATGGTGGTACCATGGTTGCATCTTGCCCATGCCTTGCTTTGGGGGCACAAGCTGACTTTCTGTTTTCAAGGACTTTATGAAATGGTCCTTAAGGGGTTGTGAAGCTGGGGTAAACCAGATGGGGTGCTCCCTTCACCTCTTTTCATAATTCTTGATTACACAACCAGTAAAATCTGTTACAAATGAACAAGGGCTGCTGCAAAGAGGAGAACATGTTGCTGAAGTATAACATGCAGACTATGAGGTATGTGGAAGTGGGGACCAGGACATTGTCAGGCAGTATGCCCAAGTTTTGTTTGAGACTTGGAGATTGGTATTTATATGCTGACTGTATGACTATGATTACCTCAGCGTTTAAAAAAAAAGAAACTTTTTTTTTGGAAGCAGAAGTTTCCCCAAGTCTTTAGTCAACTAGTCCTCATAGAAACTTACCCCATCCACCCACCCATCCATCCATCCATCCATCCATCCATCCATCTATAAGTATTTATTAAACACCTATTATATGCTAGGCACTGTTTTAGGTACTGGAGATACAAAGATTAAAAAAATAAAACTGTCTCTGTCTTCAAAATGCTTATATTCTTTTGGGGAAACAACATATGAATCAATAATTAGGCGATATGATATAGTAGAAAATGTTCAGGGTTTAGACTCAGAGGCTCATGACTCAGATTCTGCCTTTGCTACTTAATGTACATTTAATACTAATCAAGTACATGCTTGATCAAGTCATTTAACCTCTGTAGACCTCAGTTTATTGTTTATTTTTCAATGAGGGGATTGTGCTAGATAACCTCCAAAGTTTCTTCAATGGTCTGCTGGAGCCAGCTCTAGCCTAACCTACTGGAGAGGAGAGTGGATGGTTCAATATTCAGTGAGAGCATGTGTGCTTCAGAAATTGGCAAATGCTACAAGTCAGGACTCAACTTATTTTTTCGTTGATAGAGTGATCAGAGGTATCAAACTCCTGGTCTGGGGGTCCTAGCTGCCTGCAGACTTCCCAGAGTGCTCACATTAAAATATAATTAAGAAATGTTAAAAAAATAAATAAGGTTAGAATTTAATGAAGATAATGTTAATTTGTGGTTTTCTAAGTCAATATGCTTCATTTCTATTTGAATTAGACACTAGTGATCTTAGATTTAATGTATCAATAGAGAAAAATGTTAATGTGGATTAAATTTAAAAGTGTGTATAGTGCATTTTCTTTCAGAGAGTTAGTTGTTTAGCATTTATCAACTCACTCTTAGGTCCCTTTCATCTCTATATTGTTGTTCAGTCATTCAATCCTGTCTGATTCTTTGTGACCCCACAGACCATAGCATGCCAGGCTCTTCTATCCTTTATTATCTCTTGAAGTCTGTCCAGATTAATCAGTTAATGATGAATAACTTGTTTATTAGTTAGATTACTTGTTTCCATGATAATATTTACCCATTTCATTCTCTGCAGTTCCATTTTCCTTTTGCCTTCAATCTATCCTAACATCAGGGTCTTTTCCCATAGGTTTTGTCTTCTCATTATGTGGCCAAAATATTTAAGCTTCAGCTTCAGTTCTTGACTTTCCAGTGAATAGCCTGAATTAATTTCTTTAAGTATTCAATGATTTGATTTCCTTACTGTCAAAGGGACTCTCAAAAATCTTCTCTAGCATCACAATTTGAAAGCGTTGATTCTATAGCACTCAGTTTTCCTTGGTCTAACTCTCGCAGCCATACATTACTACTGGAAAAACAATAGCTTTGACTATATGGACATTTGTTGGCAAAGTAATATTTCTACTTTTTAGGATCATTTTCATATTTTTCATAGCTTTTCTTCCAAAGAGCAAGGGTCTTTTAATTTCATGACTGTATTCACCATCTGCAGTGATCCCGGACTCCAAGAATATAAAATCTAACACTGCTTCTATTTCTTCTTCTTTTATTTGCCAGGAAGTGATGAGACCAGTTGCTAGGACCTTAGGTTTTTTGATATTAAGCTTCAAGTCAGCTTTTACTCTCTCCTCTTTCACCCTCATCAAGGGACTTCTTAATTCCTCTTCCATTTCTGCCATCAGAGTGTTATCATCTGCATATGTGAGATTGTTGACATGTCATTTGGCAAACCTTAATTCTAGTTTTTGATTCATCCAGTGTGTCATTTTGCATGATATACTCTCTATATAAGTTAAATAAATAAGGTGACAATATACAGTCTTGTTGTACTTTTTTTCCACTCTTAAAACCGATAAGTTGTTCCATGTTTGTTTCTAACTGTTGCTCCTTGACTCACATACAAATTTTTCAGGAGACAAGTAAAATGATGTGGTACTCCCATCTCTTTGAAGACTCACCACATTTTGTTGTTATCCACACAATCAAAGGCTAATCACTGAAGCAATAGTAGATGTTTTTCTGGGACTTCATCGCTTTCTCCATAATCTAGCAAATGTTGGCAATTTGATCTTTAGTTCCTCTACCTCTTCAAAAACAACCTGTTCTAGTAATTCTTTTTTTTTTTTAAGCAATTGGGGTTAAGTAACTTGCTCAAGGTTACATGGCCAGTTATTTCTGGGTGTGGTGCTAAGTATCTGAGCCCGGATTTGATCCCCCGTCATCCCGACACTGGAGCCGGTGCTCTTACTTGCTGAGCCACCTGGCCGTCCCACTTCTAGTAATTCTTGATTCACATGATGCTGAAGCCTAGTTTCCAGAATCTTAAGCATAACCTTGCTGGTGTGTGAAATGAGTACAATTGTTCTGTAATTTGACCATTCTTTGGCACTGCCTTTCTTTAATACTGGGATGTAAACTGATCCTTTCCAATCCAGTGGCCACTGTTGAGTTCTCCAAATTTGCTGTCATACCAAATGCAGCACTTTGACAGTATCATCTTTTAGGGTTTCAAGTAGTTCAGTTGGAATTCCATCACCTCTACTAGCCTTATGTTAGGAGTGCTTTCTAAGGTCTATTTGACTTCATTCTTCAGGATATCTGACTCTAAATCAGTGACCATTGTGGTTATCAGTGATGTTAAGATATTTCTTGTTTGGTTCTTTTTATATATTTTTTTCACCTCAATCTCTTCTACTTCTGTTGAATCCCTACCATTTTTTGTCTTTTATTATGCCCATTTTTTCATGAAACTTTCCCTTGATATTTCTAATTTTCTTGAAGAGCTCTCTTCTCTCTCATTCTATTGTTTTCTTTCTTTTTCTACATTGCTCATTTAGGAAAACCTTTTTATCACTCCTTGCTATTCTTTGGAACTGTTCACTCAGTTAAGTATATCTTTCCTTTTCGCCTTTCCCTTTCCTTCTTTCCTCAGCTGTTTGTAAAGCCTCATCAGACAACTATTTTGCTTTCTTCCTCTTCTTTTTCTTTGGAATGATTTTTGTTGTTGCCTCCTATATTGTGACTGTCTGTCTATAGTTCTTCAGGTACCCTATCTACTATATCTAATCCCTTAAATCTATTAGTCACTTCCACTTTATATTTATAAGGGGTGTTATTTAGGTCATACCTATGTGGGATGATTATTTTTCCTACTTTCTTCAATTTAAGTATGAATTTTGCAATAAAAAGCTCATGATTTGATCCACAGTCAGCTCTAGCTCTTTATCTGACTGTATAGAGTTTCTCCAACTTTGGCTGCAAAGTATATAATCAATCGGATTTCTATATTGACCGTCTGGTGATATCCATGCATAGAGTTACCTTCTGGGTTGTTCCAAGGGCAAACTTGCCTGTTATTCCAATTATCTTTTGATATCCTACTTTAGCATTTCAATCCCCTATAATGAATGTGGCATCTTTTTTGGCATCTAATTTGGCATCTAATTTCTAGAAGATGTAGGTCTTCATGGAACTGATCAACTTTGGCCTCTTCAGCAACAGCTGTTGGAACATAGACTTGTATTACTATGATGTGTTGAATTTGAACAGATATCATTTGGTCATTTCATTTATCTCTAAATCTATGACAATGTAAGTATATAAAAGTAATTTTGGTGGGGAGAGAGAGACACTAGCAACTAGATGGATCAGGAAGGGCCACTTATAAGAGGCAGTACTTGAGTTGAGCTTTGAAGAAAACTGTTATGGAAATTTTTGATTTTCCTTTTATTATTTGGGACTCAGGGACATTTTTTCTGGCAATTTTTGGTTAACCAAAGTCTGTCTTTTTTTTTTTTTTTATAAGCAATCGGGGTTAAGTAACTTGCTCAAGATTACACAGCCAGTTATTATTTCTGGGTGTGGTGCTGAGTATCTGAGCCCGGATTTGATCCCCAGGTCACCCCGACACTGGAGCTGGTGCTCTTACTTGCTGAGCCACCTGGCCACCCCTAAGCAATTGGGGTTAAGTAACTTGCTCAAGGTTACATGGCCAGGTGTTTCTGGGTGGGTGCTAAGTGTCTGAGCCCAGATTTGATCCCAAGGTCATCCAGACACTGGGGCTGGTGCTCTTACTCGCTGTGCTACCTGGCTGCCCCCAAAGTCTGTCTTAATGTTAGACTTATCTGACTAAAACCTATCCTATGAGAGTCTTAAGCATTCCTTCTGTAAGAAGCTAGAGGAAAATTTTCAACTGTCTTTGACTCCTTGGTGACATATAAATCCTCTTCCTCAATCAGTCTATTTATGAATCCTCAAAATGTAGTTTAATCTGTAACCTTAGTTTATATATAGAGTTTGATCAGGTTTATTTCCTTAGGGGATGTATGAGATTATGATTTTTTTAAACTACGTTTACTTACCTTTTATGACACTGAAAGAAGTATGGGATTATGGATTTATCATTGCTTTACCTTTTGCAGCCTAAGAGGAATGTGTAAGATTGCAATATGTAAATGAATTATTTCTCTGTCACTCTGATGTAATTTTGTGTATAAGAAACCTTACTAGAATCCTAATGAAGGTTCAGGTTTTCTCCGAGGCCTGAATCTATGCTTGAACATAATAATATAATCTAGGTTTTTACTTAAAAAATTCTGTGATATCATAAATATATATTTGGCAGTAGTTACCCATCATGTGAACTCAGAGAGGAGATATCTCTCCCATAGAAAAACAAAGGATTCTAAGTTTTTAAAGTGAAGGATTGCACCTGGGATTCTCCATAAAATTCTTCACATCCACCCTGTTAGTCAACCATGAGAAAAGTGGAAAACATTCCAGTCCCACATTCTCATCATCCTCAAATTCAAAGATTTTTCAATTCAATTCAAATTCAATTTTCAATTCAATTTCAAAGATTCTAAACCATGGGCCTGGAAACAGAGGTAACAAATAGTACCATTCTAGAACCCCACAGAAGGAGGGACCATTCCTAATATGAATCAGAAATAGAACTGTTTCTTGTGCAAAGGAAAGGAATGCCTCTGGATGTGGATCTCTTGGATGTGGAAGACCAAAGAACCCCCTGCTATCTCCAGTCTTTTGGAGGCCTTGGTCAGTTACATGACATATTGTTTAATAAATCTCATTTGGACAGAGAAGTCTTAGATTTTTTTTTCCCACTCTTTAGCTGGTTTCCAAGTTAGCACATTAATCACTCATTTGGAGAGGCCTTTTTTTGCCAAATGTAGGAATTGAAATGGGTAGAAGAAAATAAAAAGAAAATAAAACTTCTTGAATGTACACAGAGATCATTCAAATTGCTGTAGTGAGTGGTCCTAATTGAAATGGTGAGTTTTTTGGGAAAGGCAATATATTCTGTTTTAGATAGACTGAGATTAGATGTCTCTGGGACATCTAGTTGAAAATATCTAATAGATCTCAGAAGATTTGGGACTGGATCTTAGAAAAGAGATAGGGCTGGGAATCATCTGCCTCCCCAAACAAACATCTTTTCTGCTGGTGCTCTGCTTTTCCTTACCAAGAAGAGTAATCTTTGAGACTTGTATCTTCAAAGACAAATCCTTCCCTCCAATCCCCAACCAGGAGTTAATTCATTTAGTTTTGGCATTCTGCCTTGGGACTGAGCTGTCCTGATGGGTGGATGAGAGAGCTAACCTAACCTACTTTATTTAGATGACCCAGATCATGCTTCATCTTCCATTTATCCACCAGGGCCCACTCAGCAGAGGTATTAGAACATAACCTTTTTTTTGGTGGGCAATTGGGGTTAAGTGACTTGCCCAAGGTCACACAGCTAGGTTTGTGTGTGTGTGTGTGTGTGTGTGTGTGTGTGTGTTGTGTCTGAGGCCGGATCCGAACCCAGGTCCTCCTGACTCCAGGGCCAGCATTCTATTCACTGTGCCACCTAACTGCCCAGAACATAACCTTCTTGAGGGCAGAGTCTGGCTAACTTTTGTATTTGCATATCCAGTGCCTAACATTATGGCTGCCACTTAATGGGTGTTGAATAAATGCTTTTTTTCATTCATTTATCCATCCATTTATCTCTATCTATTCATCTGCATAGAGATGATAATTCATCCTATGGGAGCTGATAAAATCAGAGAGAGAATGAGGAAAGAGAAGGGAAGTCCTTGGACAGTGCCTTGGGATAAACTTCCAGTTATGGGGATAATATAAATTCCCAAAAGTCCATTCCAAGTGATTACATTAAATTGCTGTATTCTAGGAGTAGCTGTGCTAAACATGGCTTAATCCATCTAACCTCTTTTTGAGAACGTATGTGTGGTATAGTGAAAATAATGTTGGCCAGGGGATTGATTTCCTAAAGTTTCCTTAGATTTCCTAAGCTCTAGTCCCTATTCTATCATTAATTTATATTATGAAACTTCTACGAGTTCTTTAACTTTGCCCTCTGTTTCTTTATTTGTAAAATGAAGCTATTTATTGAGATATCAGAAAATCTTAAAGTTGGAGTGTACCTCAGAGGTACCTCATTCAACTCAAATCTTCTCTACAATATCCTTAAGAAATGATCTTGAGGGGTGGCTAGGTGGTGCAGAGAATAAAGTACTGGCCCCGGAGTCAGGAGGACCTGGGTTTAGATCTGGCCTCAGACACTTAACACACACACAAAAAAGGCCTAGCTGTGTGACCTTGGGCAAGTCACTTAACCCCAATTGCCCTCCAAAAAAGCAAAAAAAAAAAAGCAGAAATGATCTTGAAGACTTCTAGGCAACTCATTATCTTCCAAGTCACTCTATTTAATTTTTGTATAATTCTAATGGATAGAGAGTTTTTCCCTTACACCAAGTTGAAACCTGTCACTCTGCAACTTCCACTCTTTGATCTTAGTTCTTTTAAAATTTTAATTAACTTTATATTTAAAAAATATAATTTTATTTTTTCAACCAAAATTTTATTTTCTCTCCTTTTCACCTTCTTTTCATTAAAAAATTGTAACAAATATGAATAATTAGCTAATAAAAATTCCTGTCATTAGACATGCTTGTTCAAAATATATGTCTCATTCTGTACCTTGAATCTATCATCTCTCTGTCAGGATATGGGGAGCTTACTTCATTATCTATTCTTCTGAATTGTGATTGGCTATTATGTTGATCAGAGTTTTTAAGTCTTTCAAAGTTATTTGTCTTTACAATGCTATTATCATCATGCAAATTGTTTTCCTGGTTCTACCCAATTCATTCTTCATCATTTCATACAAGTCTTCCCAGGTTTCTCTGAAATTATCCCTTTCATCATTTCTTACATTACTCCTAGTTCTGAACAGAATAAGATTAAACCTCTTTAATGTGATGATCTTCCAAGTATTTGAAGACAGCCCTAGAATTTCCCTTCTCTAGGCTAAAGATCCTTAACCAATTTTTACATAGCAAAATTTCCAATCTCCTCATTATCATTACTTTCTTCTGGATGTGAGGACTCTAATACTAACAGGGTGTCTAATACTAATACCTCATGATTTTAGGTTTGATGTTTGTATGAAATGAGGTACAGTCTAAGTCATTGAACAGTCAACATTAGGAGGTTTACTTTACCCTTAGAAAACAAGGGTATGGGACAAGGATTTAGTGATACTTAGTTTCTCTATGACTCCCCCAGTCTTCATATGGAAATGAATCTGGTCAGTTGGTCATGGTATGGTTACTCTTGTGGTATTTAGATATCTATCAAGTTGGAGGGCTACTATATTCATGTGAGGGGGACTTTTTATGCCCTTATGTGACCTGAAAGCTGTGTCAAGGGAGGCAGGGGCCAATCAGATTCTGGGGGCACTTTGTTGTCTTGTAGGACAAATCAATCTCTATTGTGGGGAAATAGAGGAATACTGGTCCTATCACATTCCACCCCTGTGGAGACAAAGTGCTAAGGCTGTTTTGGAAGAACTTCTACTATTTAAATGCATTCATTAAATAATCCCCCTGGCATAGGCAGAACTAAGGGGAAACATAAAAGAAGAAAAAAATGATAACCTCTTGCCCCCTTTTTTGTGAGTAAATACACACCCACCATAGTTATATAGCTACTTTTTTTACCTCCTTCATACTATTGGAAAACAAGGTGCCTCCCAATAATATCAACTGTTGGTCACTCAAACCCTTTCTGAGAAGGCATTAACTGAAGTATCCCAGAGGAAAAGAAGGCTCTCCAAGATGTAAGACTCTCTGAAGGAGGAAGGACCCTGAAGCCAATTCAACCCTGGACTGAGGAATAGGAAAGGGCCAGAGACGGTCAGTTGGAACTTTGTCCTAAAACAGTCCATTCCTAACAGGTAAGTCTTTTTGGGGACAGGAGCCTCAAAATCACTGAACCTTTCCCTCTTCTAAGGTGGTTTGTCACAGACATGGCTCCCACAGACATGGGAAGTTGTTCACCTAACTTGGGAGTGAGGTGCATAATAATGCTGGTATTGATTATCAGGGACAAACCTCTTGCTTTGAGATGGGAGAATACCATTTTGCCAGTTGGCGACAGCTTGGGGGCCACTTGGGTTATTTGGGTACTTGACTGGACACAATGAACCCAGTTGGGAAGGTAGTTCTGTCTGCCTTGTCTTTAGTTAGAGGGATCATAGCTCACCATGGCATCATTGACCCAGTGTTCATTGGCGTGGTGACACCATGTTGGCAATGGACTTGTTCCCAAACCTCTGCTGTTGTATTATCTTGATTAGCTTCTGATGTTTCTGATGGGTGCTGACATCCCTAACAAACAACTGTATGCATTGGGAGGCAATGACAAACTTCTTCCATTAATCCTTGCCTCAAAGAGGAGAGTCTTTGATTTTCTAGTCCTGTGATCTCCAGGTCTCAGACCACTTGGTTCTGACCCATGGCCACTACCAAGGAATAATATAGATGAGGATATTCTCTTTCCCATTACTCAAAGCTCTCTCACATGCCAGTCATGTGTTCTGGAGCTCATGCGGCTTTGCCAGGATCCCCAATAAGTTCTAGAGACTGCCCCTAACCACGAGGAAAATTATGTTTATTATACATGTTTATGTAGAGGGATTCAAGAATTTTGTTTCTATATTTACTTTACTTTCTTAAACATGATGTTCCGGAGAGGCTATTGATGCTTTTCTCACATGGTATTTTCACCACATAGGTTTTGTTCTGTCTGAAGCAAGAGAAAGACAAAAATGCCTTTATCTACTGTTTTAGTCTAAAGTCATTTGGAATGATAATTGTTATAGTGTGTAATCTACAATTCACTTCATTCTCTTGAACTGAGCTAAGCTTCCTGTTCTTTGCATACCTTCTGATTTCTATTTAGGGAATTAAAGGGTTCTTAAAAAGACCAGAAACCTTGAGTCCTTTGGATATTTTTACATATACTGGTATCTCATTGGACATGGAGGCCATTTAGGTCACTGGATATCTTTTTACAGAAGCTATTGTTTAGTCATGCCTCCCATATCCTGTACTTGTACAACTGATTTTTTGAATATGAGTATAAGACTTTACATCTATCCCTACTATATATTCATCTTAACAAGAGTCAGTGTGTTCTCATTTGTTGTCATCATTTTGAATCTTGATTTTGTCATCCAGTATGCTTGTTATTCCTCTCAATTTTGTGTCATCTGCTACTGACAAACATACTATACTTTCTCTAATGTCATTGACAAAAATATTGCCCAGAACAGGGATAGACCCAAAGGCCTGTGGCTCTCTACTAAACTGTTGTTGTTGTTATTCAGTCATTTCAGTCGTGTCTGACTCTTCATGACCCTATTTAGGTTTTTTTTTTGCCAAATATACTAGAGTTGTTTGCCATTTCTTTCTCCAGCTCATTTTACAATTGAGGAAACTGAGGTAAACAGGGTTAAGTGACTTACCCAGGGTCACAGCTAGTAAGTGTCTGAGGCAGGATTTGAACTTAGGTCTTCCTGACTCCAAGCCTGGTACTCTATCCACTATTTTTTCTAATCTCCCTACTAGAAACCTCTTGCCAAGATGACATCTTCAATACTTTAATGAATCTGTGATGTCAGTGACAGGGGTATTCTCTCTGCCAGCACAGATCACAACCTATCCCTGCCTTCTCATCTTAGGTGATTCACATCTGTATTTCTTCAATAGACCTGCTCTCCCTCCCCCTCCCCACCAAAATTCAGCTGACATAGTAAGATGTGTGGTTTTTTTTAATTTGAATATACCAGTGGAATACTTATCCACTCCACTCCATTTATTATCTCTGGCTCCTGTCACATGACTAAACCACATCCTTCTCTAATCATGCATTCCAGTCAGTCAATGTCCAACTTGTTATTGATTTATTAATAACTACTCTTTGGGACTATCCTACTTATAGCATTTTAAAAATAAAGGAGTTTTCCTATAATTTTGTAGAAGGGAGAATTGCAAAGGGAAGATGCTTTAAGATGCAGAGCAGGAATCTAAATTGCTTACTGAGTATGAGATCCATCATTCCATTAATGTGGGCCAGCAGTCGCAGGCTCTTCTGTCTCTGTTAGGAAGCCTCCTATCAGTGGACATGTGACTGCGCAAGACAAGAACAAGTTTGCTGATGAAGTTGACCCCAAGGACAAATCTCTGGAGTATGGGACTCTTTGGTTGATGACTGCTGGCATTTGGCCTGAGAACAGTGAAATTCTGAGGAGTGATGGACCTAGAGATCTAGGGCATCTAGGCTGCTCACTTCACTCTCACCACCCCGACAATGGAGACCCGTAACTCCTGAACATCACGTACAGACCATGCTGAAGAAGAAGCCAAACAAATCACTTTAGTATTTTATTGTTATTACTGTTATAATTTCACATTTAGAAGACTTAGTTGCATAAAGTGACCTTTATATGAGTAAATAATCATCAGAAGTAGTAACACACAGGTGGGCGACATATTAGTATGAAAAATATAACAGGAACGCAGTGAAATTCCCTGTATTGGAGTGAAACATGGGACAGAAACACAGAATCTCAAGTATCATATGTACAAATGAGTATAGCTTTCATCCTATGTACAGATTTTTATTTGTAGAGAATAAAAGAATGCAGTGGTTTTGACACAGATTATCTTCCAGTGAATAATGATCAATGCTTACATGTAGGCAAGGAACATAAATTAGGGACGGCATCAAAATAATTTTATCAATTGACTGATGACAAAAACTTCACTTGAGGGGGAAAGACATTAAAATATATTTTTTTAAAAAAGCAAAGAAATAAAACATATGAAGACATCTATTTGTAAAAAGGACCTTTATAAAAATGGCAACTTGTAATTCCTAAGGTACCCAAAACTAGCCAATCAACAAGATAGTTTCATTAGTTTTAGGCCAATGAATCTGAGCAGTGTGATACAGAGGCTAGAGGGCCAAAGTCAGGAAGACCTGCATTCAAGTCACGAAGGTGACCATGGTCAAGTCAGTCAACCTCTGTCTTCAGGCAAATCTCTAAGACCACAAGTTATGGTTATGGTATGCATTACTGGAGGGTGTTTTCATGACAAGACTTTCCCCATATCCATAAAATAACAGGTCCAGATCAGACCTCCTTTCTACATCTGAGTCATTGTTTGAATGCATACCTTCTTTTTTTAAATATTTTTTTCCCAATTAATAAGTATTTCTTCTTGGAGAACCAGCTAGCTTTCAGGAAAATCTGTGAAACAGAAAGGTATTTTTTGCTTCCTTTTTGTCTGGTCACTATTTGAGGGGGTGGCTGCTTTAAGAAACAAGGTAGTTTGATCCTGAAGATTTTATGTCTAGTGGCAGAAGCAATAATCAACCTTAACTTTTTGGACACATATTGGGCTTGTATACAGGGTCCAACTGGGAGATAGATACTGATAGTTGAAGGGTTTGCCTGCTCAAGATAGGGTTGTTCTTCATACTCTAAGATGATTCTCAGCAAAAGGAAATGGTTGGTTAAAATTTTCTTTATCTACCTCTTCTCACCTTTTGAATTAACCCAACTCTTCAATTAATGTAAACATTTAAACAGGAAGTAACAGTTTAGCCATATTTACCTCTGGTTGTAACCCAGAAATGAAGGGATTTCCACCCTAAGTTGTGGTAGACAACTCTGGAAAATGAGGCCAATTTATATAGGGATTTTTACTAAAGAATCATATCAAAAAGATGTAATGAGGTAGGTTTCTATTGGCCTCAGAGGACAGAACCAGGAATAATGGGGTGGAAATTGAAAAAAATGCAAATTTAGGCTCCATGTCAAGAAAAAAACTTCCTAACAATTCACACTGTCCCAAAGTAGAAGAGGCTGCCTAGATAGATGGTGAATGTGCTCTCTTGGGAGGTTTTAAAGAGGAGGTTGCATGATCATTTATTGGATATGTTATAGAGTGGGCATTCTTTTTGCATATTCATTGGACTAGAATAGACTACAGTTGAAATCCCTTCCAATTCAAATTCTGTGATTAGCACAAAATGTCTTTTGTTTTGTTGGGAAAATATAGGTGCATATGAATCTGTGGTGGGGGAGGGTATGTGGGAGGATGGTTCAAACTTTAATACTATTATCACTTGTAATCAATTATGTTCATTGCTATGACCCTATTATACACTGGGCCAGATACTGTAGTATTAAGGGGGAAAGTCAGTAGTATATTTTCTTAGAAATCTGCTTTTAATCGGGTACCCATAAACAAGATCCATAAATAGTAACTAATATTTATGTAGCATTTTTAGAGATTTGCAAAAATATGTAAATATAATATTATTTGATCCTCACAGCAACCTTGTGAGATTGATGCTATTATCCCCATTTCAAAGTTGAGAAACTGAGGCTGAGAGAATTTAAATGTTTGCTGTGGGTCACTCAGCTTGTAAATATCTGAGGCAGGATTCAAACTCAGGTCTTCCTGCTTCTAAATCCTACCCTTGGACCCACTATTCCACCCAGACAATGATTAACTAATCTTACACACCAAGAGACAGTGATATATCACAAATTACTATTTGCCATTTTAAATAAAGGAACTTTTTAGGCTTAAACTACATTAATATATGGACATATTTGCTTATTACTTTAAATTTCCTTGGCAAAAGTCCCATCTGATGCCTCATCCTAGCATGGAGGTGAACCCTGGGTTCTTGTAGACCATGCCAGTGGAACATAAGACTTGACAGTTTCTATACCAAACTGGAAAGTCTTCGAGTATGGGCTGGGTGATGGATCCTGTTTCTGTAGTTGGAGGACCAGTTTAGTTAAGATTGGAGAGGTTCATTGCCAAAGCACTGGTTACCAGGTAACAACAACAATAACAAAAACAATAACAACTATTATTATTTTGGCCACAGTAGCTCAGAAAGAACATTTCTAAGGCATAGAGGGGGGTATGGTCTATACCAATGGAGAGAAAACTCCTACTGATGTGGTCATAGATCTTTTGATATTTTGATATATGTTTGCTAATTTATTAATTCCTCTACTCATACTCTTATCCTTTGCTTGAAATGTTGTGGGTTAAATTGCATTTTTTTAATTGAAAAATTTAAAATGCACCAAGAGAGTGCCATTTAAAGTAACTGGGCAATGGTTTCTTTCAGAAAAATTAAAAATAGTTTGGTAAAGTGAAAAATCATTTTTTATTTTTCTGTTTTTTAAGTTGATTTTCATATAGAGTTCTCTGAAAGTGGGACATGTTTGAATTCCATTGGTAGGAAGTAGGATTGACCTTACACAACAGTTGAAAGTATTAAGAAGAAAACCCCAGAAAAGACACATCTTAGTTTACAATGATTACTATGAGACAAGTGACTAATGGATTATTTAGTTGAATACCTACATTCAAAACACCTGAATATTTGAATTATTGTTATTTTATGGCTTTAATTAAGACAGCTACGTCTCATGGAGTAATATAAAGTTCAATATTACAAATAATTAAAAAACCTCAAAGGCATTTATATTCCTCTGATTTCATCTAATAATGGAAAAAATTTAAGATTTGTCCAAATTATATGGAATGGGATTGCCTACCCCAAACCCATACAGCAATATCTATGTGTATACATTTTAATATCTATAGAATTAGAGTTTTGGGAGATTTGATCTTCCTCCCCTCCCATTCTCTTTTCATTACATCATTAAAAGTAAAGTATCTTGCTTTACACTTATGGATAGTTTTTATTGAAATGTCAATGCAAAATCTTGTCACAAAAGTGTAATTAAAAAAATAATAATATGTCAGAATGCAAGAACCACTTGCTGATCCTCTGTTGACCCAAGAGTCATTTTTTGTTCTCTTTTCCCCATCCTCATCAACCAGTTTTTAATTCATACCAGACCTACCCCAAGAGTGGCATCCTGCAAATGCTGAAATTAATGCCCTGAAATAATAGTGATGGATTAGATGACTTCTGAGTTTACTAATGCCTGATTTTGAGTTGAACTTATGAAAACAACAGCTTATATTGAAAAAGTGACAATATTGAATGCAAGTAGTCTTCCTTATTTTCTTGCTTGTTGTTGAAATGGTACAGCTGAACATCCCCCTGAATCATCTCGTGGTATCCCAGAATGGTTCCAATCTTCCTTCAGTGCATTCTAGGAACTCAACAAATATTAATTGAATGAATGGAAATTCCTGTTATTTTGGCTACCCTTGGGCTTTGCTACCATACTACTCTCAGAGTTAATGCCATGGAACCAGCAAAAAAAATCAACAAATGTTTACTGAGTACTTCCTATATTTGGCATATAACAAGGTTTTAATGATATTTTCCCAACTGAACTATATGAAGTCCAACCTGCCCCATCTTATTTTGAATTTTGTTTTAGAGAGGTTCCACATCAATCCAATTCAATCACTTCAATTCAATTCCACAGATATTTATTCAGTTCTATGAGCAAGGTCCCAGTGCGCTGGGCACTATAACAGTAATAATAGGAATCAAGTGTAATTTTCCTGAAACAATGGGTCAGTACTGAAGCATGGCAAATTTTGAAAAGTCTTGAGGAAAACCATAAAATGATCAAGGGATTGAAAAAAAAGAAAATGGCCCAGACAGAGCCAGGACTATTTAGGTAAAGTAGACAACTAATGTGCAATGAGAGTCATCTTAAAATATTTGAACTGAAACATTATTTTTCAATCTCCCTCCCCACCATTCTACTCTCTAATGCTTAAAAGGCATTTATTTTGTGATAAGTCAAGTTGAATGCTCAATAGAGAAAGCTCACATAGTAGGGGAGTGGTGGTATGTAATTTTCAAGTCTTATATAGGGTACATAATTTCTTTATCCCAGATCTAGACTCAGGAATAAAGGCTAAAGAAACTGGGATGATTAAACATGGAGGAAGGGAGATTGAAGAGTGATTTAATTTTGAACTTTAATAAAATTCACTTGGGACAATTATAGAAAACCGTCTCACTATTCTTCATCACTTCTCTAGGTAAAATATGGACAAACAGACTTGGGCTGCAGCATGAAGGATTTAGCTTGGGTTTAAGGGCAATTTTTTTGGTCCCAGAATTTGGGAACAGCTGTAGAATTTTCTTGTTGGTAGTCTTTTTGAAAAAGGGTATGTCTAGCTTATCTTGGCTTGATTTTGGAGCTTGCCCTGAAATAATAGTGATAGACTAGATGACTTCTGAGGTTACTACTATTTGACCTTTGAGTTGAGCCTATGAAAACAATAGGTTATATCAAAACAGAATACAAATAGCAAGAATGATATGCCAAACCTTGAGCAGGTTGATTTCTCCTATTCCATGCATGGTTGGCCCTCCTGGGTATTTGCTGGAGAAATTCATGCACACAGGGCATGCAGACTAAATGAAATACCAACTGCTCCCAATGTTAAGTGAATATATTTTGTTCAACACATTCATCATTTCCTTTGTGATTTCTGAAAAATAGTATCTTATGCATAAGTCAAAGCTCCCTTTGGCTTAGTTATGAGAAGAGCTGGACCTTCAGTTTCCTTAGTTGCTCATAGTCCAGGAATAGGCTTAGAGCATAGAAATTAAAATTCTATCCCTTTATGAAGACTTATAATCCATCATGGCAAGTTCTTTGTATTCCCTAAAACTGTTCAGATTTTCTAATTAATCGATCTATTAGTCTAATCCTCTTTCTACTTTTGTTAATGAGCAGTTGCTTTGATAAGAGTAGCCCAGATAGCAAGACATACACCTGATGGCTCAGTATTGTTCTCTATGAAAATAGTTCCCTACTCAATTGCTATGACAACACATTTTGTCTCTAAAGTAGCAATATATACCACCCAAACCCCCCAACTCCAATGGAATAACCTTTGAAGAAGTTCAGCTTGAAGTAAGGAGTAGCTATAAAACTGGATGTTTATAGAATTGAGGCTAATCATTGTACCATTATTCTCCTTATAATGAATAATGTGGTCATTCAATTCAATACTGAATACAGGACTTGATGGAGACGGCATAAATATACATGCTTGTCTGTAAAAATATAGGCATGCCTAACTGTACTCCTCTGAAATTTTTTGATGATTGATGGTCCTGTTCTATACAGTTACAATTGACATCAGTCATAGTGAAATAAAAATGTGAAAGTGTAGAGAGTATTTTGTCTGTTAGTTGTATTTTACAGCATCTATGCAGGCTGTAGGGTCAATGGGAACATACAAAGATTCACAGGCAGACAGATGCATATACTGATGGACAGGAAGACCAAGGGGGATAGATTCGTGGCTCTTATTTTTTCTCTCTAAGCAGATAGCTGCCACCTTGTTACATTTCTTACTCCAGACTCCATTTCAATTTTGATACAGGTCTTCTTTCCCCATCCAACTCTTTTCAACACTTAGAAGATGGGGCGTAAAGCAAGCAAATACATGAGAGTTCTCTGCTGAATGAGAGAGCAAAGTCAAGGCTCTGAGACATCACTCTAGTAAGCTCTTTTGTAGAAATGGGGCTAAGCTAAAGGAAGAATATGTGGGAAAAGGGAACAAACAAGGGGAATAAGAGATAGGAGGTTGCCTGGGCTAGGAGACTTGATAATACAATGGAAAGAGTCTTGGCTGGTGGTTCAAGTATCACCTCTATCTACTGCTTCTTACCTCTGTGACCTTTTTAGTGAGTCACTTCATGTCCCTGGGCCTCAGTTTCCTTATGTGAAAAATGAAGGGATTAAACTAATTGGTTTCCAAGGTCCCTTCTACTTCTTATTAGCTATGTGACCATGGGCATGCCACTTAACCTCTGTCTGGTTCAGTTTCTTCATCTATAAAATGGTGACAATAGCACCTACTTTTCAGGATTGTTGAGAGGATTAAATGAGATAATATTTATAAAGTACTTTACAAGCAAAATGCTGCTTAAATTCCAGCTAATGTTATTTTTCCTTTAACCTTTGGAAGAAAGCTGCCATTCATAGAAGAATTAATCA
The DNA here is from genome assembly GCF_028583685.1 of Petaurus breviceps papuanus. Classification (NCBI taxonomy): domain Eukaryota; kingdom Metazoa; phylum Chordata; class Mammalia; order Diprotodontia; family Petauridae; genus Petaurus; species Petaurus breviceps. Next base: position 442,872 of record NW_027185793.1, read on the forward strand.
ATAATCTAAATAATGATTTTCCCAATAGATCCAAAAAATAGCAACTGTGAGGGATTGGATATTCCAAGGGGGTAAAAACCATCAAACAATCCACTAATGCATTTAATACTTCCTGAACTGTGTAGATAGAGATAATCAAAGCCACCAATGAGGCCCAACAGAATGGGGTGAAAGAACAGGAAGAGAATGCTTGTGTATAGTTGTATGGCATACAGAAAGAGTGCATATTTATCTATGAACCCCAAAATATATGGACACAGTACGGCATAGTGGGTAGAAGGTCAGGAAGGGGTCAGGATGTTGAGTTCAAGATGTCTCTGGAACACATACTAGCTTTGTGACCATAGGGAAGTAACTTAACATCTAAGTGCCCCAGATAAGTCTCTAAGACTCTAAATTACAAGCAAGTTGTTGACCCAAATTAGTGGAGGGTGTTTCCACATGGGGAGTTTCACTGATTAAGTCATATGTCTGAATAATCATCCTTTCTTCTTCATGCCTGCCCCCCTTCCCATTTAGCTATAAATGATTTATTTTGGGAGTTCACATGTGTGTGCCTGTTTCTTTTTAAAGCAATTGGGATTAAGTAACTTGCTCAATGTTACATATTTCTGGGTTATTTCTGGGTGTGGTGCTAAGTATCCGAGCCCAGATTTGATCTCCAGGTCATCCTGACACTGGAGCCGGTGCTCTTACTCACTGTGCTACCTGGCCGCCCCATGTGTGCCTGTTTTAGTACAGATGTGTAATTTTATAGGATCATAGATTTAAAGCTATAAGGGTCTCTATGGACCCTAAAGTCCAATTCCTTAATTATACAAATGAGAAAAATGAGACTGAGGAAAGCTAAGGGCATTGCTCTGGGTCACACAGCTTGGAAGTGTCTGAGAGTAGATTCAAACTTAGGTCTTCCTCAGTTCTCTTTCCATTAGGCCACCTGGATGCCTTATTGGTGTGGAAATTCCCAGCTCTTGATCAATGTAGGGTTTGCAACTTAGGGTCATAGAGAATTGCCAAGAGAATTGAGAGATTATGTGATTTTTCCCATGGTCACAGAACCAGCATATATTCCAGGAAGGAAGTGAGTCTAGGTTTCACTGACTTTGATGCTGGTTCTCTGTTTACTTCAGTTTGCTATCCCATTAGATGGAAAGTATTTCTGGGAATTGTGACCCTGAGTCTGTAGAGAATGTATCCCTCTCAACCTGGAATATATGAAGTCCTTGGTGGAGTTGAAGTCCCTGTCTTTTTAAACCATATGCTATGTTTTAGTATCACACACCTTGTAAAGGCATTCATACGAAGGAAGGTGAGGATGTCAGGCATTTGAAAGTTAGCTAATGTGGAGGGCCTTGTCTACTAGTCTGTGGTTTTTACTTGATTCCTTATCTTTGTAGTAGGAATCTCTATTTAGGAGTGTGATTGTGTGCATGTGTGTGTGTGTGTGTGTGTGTAATAGTTTTGTTAAGAGCCGTCTGTCAACAAGGGTTTGGATACTCTTAAGTTACTATGGAGTACCGATTGATTTGGTATTGGTGGCCCTCCTCTCCTCTCTCTTATCAGCAGGCCTTGTATACTCTCTCTTTCTGTGATCATGCACATGCATTTCCATACCTGTTGATATTAAAATAATTGATGATACCAGTGACATGACACAATGAAGGCCAATGGATATGCGATTCCCCAGTTGTGTGACACGACATATATCACATTATATATATCAACAGAGAGGCCCAGTGGGATGAATAAAGAATATTGGGGCATCCTGAATTCAGATTTTTTATTTCTTTTGTTGCAATTACAATTCTGGAGAAATTAAACACTTGCTTTTCTTGTTTGCCAATTGTCTTTTTTTTGGGGGGGGGTGGGGTGGAGGGAAGAGGGTCAGCTTTCCTCTCTGCTCCTATATAGAGATGCTGAATCACACAAGGAATAAATTAGAGATGGAAAGTACTAAATGAAATATGATGGATAGCCCGTATGACATTGAGAAAATTCATGTGACAAGAGCCTCATCGCAACCAGCTCTGAAAACAGCATGGAAAAACTGTCATGTGTAGGCCTTAGCAATCTATTTCCCTTACAAGAAGGGTACATGCCAGAAGTATACCTGAAGGCTGCTCTGATGGTGGAAAAACAGGTGACATGCATGACCTTTAACCAAATACTGATCTGAAATTTGGCCCAGAACAGAGTAACTCAGAGGTCAGAAAGAAACCTCACTGTAGAATGCTAAGCCTCAACACTATTTTCTCAAGCATCTCTGCATAGTCTAGCCCTAACCTGCATTTATCTCCTGACACTACATGTCTATGATAGGGCTAATGACTTTTCTGGGCACTAAGGTCATTTATCATCACACTGAAAGGGTTTTAAAAAGCATTATGTGCCCAAAGAGTTCTCTCAGGATGGCAATCCATTCCATAAAGCTAAACGTTTTCAAGCTAGGCAGGGACTCATGTTACTGGAAAAGTGTTACAGATAACAATCACAGCTCAAATATCTTTTTTTCCCTTTCATGATGATAATGATGGCAAGAGCATTAGAATGACAGGGGTATAGTTTATATAGTCTTGCTGTTTTAGGAATAAAGCTAATTGATTTAGCAGTCATATAGTCTACTTACATGCTGGAGTGATAGGAGGAGAACCTTCTTTTTCATTCCCCTCTCCAAAATATCAGTTTGGGTCTTACAGCTAAGTAGCCTGAGGAACCTCATGGGTTCCAGGATGTCTCTGCACATGCAGACGGCTATTCTGGCTTCTCAGACCAGTTTGTAGGAGCACTTGGGGGCACCTACAGGGTGGCACAGTCTTTATGAAATACAACACTGGTCCTCTCCTCTAAGCTATTCTAACAGTTTTTAAAACCTTTTCCATTTCAAGAGTCTGTACAAGCCTAACTTGGATGTTGGTTCTAGGGAAGAATGTGACTCAAGGCAATCCTTCCCTTTCCCAACCCTAATTCCACTAGATGACACTTTCCAATAAGGCCAGACTGAAAGTTGGTACCCCTCCTCAAATAGGTACTAAACAGATACTAGCACTATCCCTGAAATGATACATATTTATATGTGTATATATATTTCTTCTTTCTTCATGTGTGTATAAGCATATATTAATATATGTATGGAAAGAGGTGCAATACATAGAAACTGGTGGTTTTTATATGTATATATGTATACATATAGCTGTCTTTCTAACTCATGTTACAGCATTATGTACCTCCGACCAGCGAGGAGTACCTGTCAGTGGCGAGTAGAGAAAAGCCACAAAATGAATGCCCTTGTCTCTTCTGTGTGGCTGTGACAGTCAGTGACAGAGGCAGCAGCACATGAAGTGAACTTGGAATCCATCCCTCCTTAAGTAAAGGAGATAAGCTTTACAAAAATATAGGGCTATGTGCTAGCTGCCTCTTCTTCAGGGGGTGTGGAGGACCCGGGCTGAGAGAGGATAGGGATTGGGGACCATCCATTGCTGTCTCAAATATTTATTTAAGAAATGGCTTTTCCAGCTATATGGAGATGGGGCACATGATAATTCTGTCCTCCAGGAGGACACTGACCACCAGGAATCCAAAGTACAGGCCAAACATGGTAAATCCCAGGATTTTGTTCATCCTCCATTTGCAGAGAGCGATGGAGATGATGACGAAGAGTAGCATGATGAAGAGGAGGACGATGGCACAGAAGAGACCATTGCTGCTGACTGTTACTGGTCTGAATCTGTGAATAGCAGAATATAAGAGCCAGGGCAGTGGGAGTCTGTGAGGAAACAGAAGCAGAGACAAGAAGGTAGGGACGGAGAGAGGCAAATATGCTGATCAAATATGTTCTAAATGACACTTAAAGAAATGAAGACTGTCATAAGCTCATTGGAAGGGGATGTCCTTTTTGGTTTACTATGCTAGAGCTGAGTTGGATGTGAGGGAAGGAAATGGCTATGTTTCTTTTTGATTGGAGGACAATTTTTTGCGGGGGGAGGCCCCCAAGGGGGGAAAAACCCTATAGATGAGCAATGCATTTATTCTCCATCACAGCATGAAGTGATTTATGAATATCATTTGAACTTAGAAATAGTTTCTAAATTTAATTTTGATATGATTGTAGAAATGTAAAGAGATGATGTTACAATGAACAATGCTTTATGAATACTTACTTCCAAGTCTGTGACTGGAGTAGTGCTTGGAAGAGATGGAAACTTGGTTAAGAAAACATTGGACCAGTCCTGTCCTCATAGAAGCTATTTGAGGCAGGGAGGGAAGCCAGTGAGGGAAGCCAGTGAGAAGTAGATTTCTCATCCTGACAGGAGGCTGAGGCAACATTGCAGTCCAAGCAGACAAACTGAGCACCATCAACATGGAAGGAGTTGAGGAGTGAGTGATGGGTGAAAGGAGAAAATGTTGGAGAGGCATTAGAGTTCTGGGCTTGACCTTAGGAAACCTGGTTTTAAGTCTTAGCTCCAGTGTTTATTAGCTTATAATCATGGGCAAATCACTTACCTCAGTGCCCTTGTCTGTGAAAAAGAGAGATACTGATACTTGCACTAACTACTTCACACCTTCTAGAGCAGGGGTGGGAAATCTACCATCTTGAGGTCACATGTGGCCTTGAGACCATGGGTTCCCTACTTATTCTAGATCTTAATGCATTATATGAATGACATTATTATTATTAGTTAAGAAATATACTTTCTTCAAAGTAGCATCTTTCATCCATTCATTATACATCCAAATATTAATTAAACTCCTACCATACATTAATCAAACTGCTTCAAGCACTGAAAGGGTATACAAAGATTGAAACAATGGTCACCATCCATCATCTGATCATCATCTGAAGACCTGAGTTCAAATCCACCCTCCCTGGGGAAGTCACTTAACCTCTGATTGTCTGACAAAATGAATTTACTAGAGGAGGAAATGGCAAAACACTCCAGCATCTTTTCCAAGAAAACCCCAAATGGGGTCACTAGGGGATGGACTGACTGAAATGACTGAACAGTGTCAGCTGATAGCTGCTGTAAAAATAAGAAAAAATTATTCTACTGATGGAAATTAATAGAAGTTTAACAGTGAGGGGAAATCTAGTGAAGAAATACATGGTGGGGGTAAATAGCAAGCAAAGGCTGATTTGTTTCCTGATGGGCCTCTGGGATATTCTATAAGTAGGGTACTTATTCTAAATTGCATATTCTGAGCATCTATTTGAACCTATATGACAGCCATGAAACTTAGTCAGCTCTCCAAGGGACCATTTGAGCTGAGGTTGACCTAGACCAGGGCCCCATTTTGTGAGGATCCTCTAGATTCTAGAAGACTTCCCCCTTCTTCTCCCCACCACTGCCCAAATTATAGGCAACTTCAACATTTTTTTGGGAGATGATACAACTGAACTGAATGTGATAGGATATTATTTAGTATGACATTTGCCAACCAGTACTTGACTCTAAGTTAGACTCTGGGTTCTTCTCAGTGTCGTGGGAGTCTCAAGGCAACACATAATTTGAGATATGGAAAGAACTTCAATGGTCATCTAGTCGAACTCATCTATGAAAAGAACCCCTATACCTAACAAGTGGGTATCCAGACAGGCCATTCCATTTTTGGTTAGTCCTAAATGTTAGGAAATTTTTACTGATACCAATTCCAAATTGGCCACTTTACAATTTCTGCCTGTTGCTCCTCAATAGCTACCTTAGAGTCAAAGAGAACAAATCTAATCCCCTCCCTCCAATGTCAGCCTTTCTAATACTTGAAGATGGTGATGATGTTCCCTGTGAATCTCCTCTAGACTTCACACACCATCTTGGATGCCATCCTTTGGAAGCTCTCTAGCTTATCAACCTCCATCTTAAAGTACGGTGACCAGAAATGAACAGAATATTCCAGATAAGGTCTGATGAGGAAAGTTTGTAGTGAGACTACTATGGCACCTCCCTGTTGCTGGCAGCTATATCCCTCTTCATGTAGCTCAAAATCATAACAACTTTTCTGACTGCCCCATAACACTACTGAATCATATTGAGTTTTCCACTAAAAACCTCAGATTTTTTTTTTTTTAGCACATTTCGGGTCTATCCCTGTTTCATACCTGTGAAGATGACTTTTTTATGTACCCAAGTTCAAGACTACATTTATCCCTATTTAAGTTCATCTTAAGAGCTTCAGTCCAGTGCTCTAGCCTGGAGATATCAAATTCAAATCCTGCTGCCATGAAGGGGTCCTCAAAACCTCAGGGCTAAGTGAGAAATACTTTACAAAATAAATACAAATACAATATGACTTTGAGTCACCTGCACATTTGATGACGCTGCCATTTGTGCTTATACAAGTCATTGATAAAGCATATTAAATTATATAGGGCCAAGCTAAGGTCCCCGGGTACCCTACTAGAGACCCACCATTGATATAAAACAATTAATGACTACTCTTTGAGTCTGGCCACCTGTAAGATCTGAATCCATCTGATTTGTTAGCACCTAATCCATATTTCTCCATCTCCTCTGCAAGAAGAGTATGAGATACTTTATCAAAAGCTTAGCCAGAATCTAGGTAAATTATATCCATGTCATTTCCAGCCTTTTATTAGTATAGTAAGTCTATCAGAAAATGAAATTACATTTGTCTGGAATGACCTGATCTTACCAAAACCATGCTGGCCCCTTGTGATCCTTGGTTCTCTGTCTAGATATGCCCCCAACCATCTCTTTAATGATCCATTCTAGGATTTTCCTAGCAATCAAAATCAATTGGCCTATAGTTTGCAGACTCTATTTTGCTTCCTTTTTTTTAAACTTGTACTTTTACTGTTCTCCAGTAAAACATTTTACATTATCTTTCCAATATCACTGGCAGTGACTGAATAATCACATTCCCCATTTCTCTCAGGATCCAGTTTGTTTTTCATCTGGGTCAGGCAACTTGAATTCATTAGAAGCAGTTGGGTGCTCATTTTAACTATCTTCTTATTTATCTTGTGTACCAACTACCTGTCGGTCATTTTGATTCTGTCATTTCTAGTTTAGAGGTTATTTTTCTTAATACAGAAAATAAAAAGAAAACAGTAATTGAGCAGTACAGTTTCCTCTTTGTTATAAGTTATCATCATCCTGTCCACCCTAAATAAATATCTTATCCTTTTTGTGAGACTCCAATTTCTTGCAAGAGAGCTAAAATTCCCCTTTTTGATGTTTTTACTAGTCTCAGTTCATTCTGAATTTCAGTATTCCTGATAATATTTTAATATAACAATATTGTTTTTTTCAGTTGTGTCTGACTTTGGGCCTTTGTTTCTGGGAGAAATTGTTATTGTTCAATCATTTTAGTTGTGTCCAGCTCTTTGTGACCCTATCTGGGGTTTTCTTGGCAAAGATATTAAAGAGATTTGCCATTTCCTTCTCCAGCTGATTTTACAGATGAGGAAACTGAGGCAAATAGTATTAAATGACTTGCCCAAGGTCACACAGCTTTTAAGTGTCTGAGTTTAGATCTGAACTCAGTTCTTCCTGACTCTAGGCCTGGTGCTCTATACACTATGCCACCTAGATGCTTGTTATATATAAAACAATGCTCTTATGCTCATCTTTTGTTACACTGTCTTGATTCCACCTTCTATACATTTCTTTTAAGTTGGTTTATGAATTCCCTGTTTACTTTCATCAGTCTCTTCAAACACGTCTCATTTCCCCCTTCCTCATTGGAGTTGTTTCCCTTTGTGTCTTTATATTTTCATTTTTGAGCATCACACATTCCCCCTGGCCTGGCATTTTAATCCTCAAGCATTTTACTCCATAGAATACTACCTATTTTGCCTCTGAATCCTTTGAAATTTGCTTTCCCCAAATCTAAGATGAATGCCCAGATTCCCTCTCCTTTATCACAAACATTAGCATGGAGCAGGTCACTTCCCCCTAAGGAGTAGATCATATCTTTTCTACCTCAGAAACCAATTGTTCCCTGTTAGTGAGAATCAGATTCAGAATAGAATTTCTTCTTGTTAGTTTCTTTACCTTTTGAAGGATGAAATTATCACTAAATCAAATAAAAAGGTAGCAGCTGTTTTGACTTTGGAAGAGAGTAAAAGTCTTGCTAACTGAAGTTATATTATTAGTTATATATGTTATATTATTACTATTATTATATAACATAGTATATGTTATATTATTAGTTATATATGACCACTATATCATGCCTCTGTTCCAGGTTTGTGACTTGTTTCACAAAATCTTCATCTATTCCTTCTCTCTGTTCAGGTGGTCTATAGTACACACCAATTGCAAAATCATCTCTATTTCTTCTTCTCTTCCTCTCCGTCCCTCTAGTGCTTGGATTACCTTAACACAAATATACTTTCTAACTATACAATGCTAAACTAGCTCTCTGTTTACTGACTGTGCTTAGCTTATCTATTTATGCATAATATATATGACCCCATGAGGTCAAATTTGTCTCTTCGCCTTAGGACTTTTCTCTTGTATGTTGCCTAATTTTGGGGGATTTATGTATAGCTATTTGAGGTCATGGGTTTTCCTACTGACTCCTTTAAAAACGTCTCCTGTGTGTCCTAGATATCTTACCTGCTAGTTTTTTTCTTCCTTCTTTGAAATTACCCTCTATAAGTATCTCATTTGGGGTATATAGCCAGTCTTCCCTCCTTCATCCTTTCCAGTTTAAGGACCTTTTGTTTAGATATGCAAGATAGCTGCCAAATACAATCTTACCAGGAAATCCAAAATTTTTTTTTTACATTTTATAAAAGATTTATGTCTATTTACCTCAAAAAGGATTTGAACTGGTTATTTCTTATTGTCACATTCATACTCTTGATTAATTAACTATAGTTAGTTAAGCAGGGTGTTTGTCATACTTTGCCATACACACATACATTCTCTCTCTCTCTCTCAGAACTGTTAAGGAAATATTTCATGTTTTTGGTTAGAGAAAATAGATCCAAAATAAGTTCATGAGGCAATAATAAAAATAAGATGAGCAATGAATAACAAAACATTTTTATGGTTATAGAAAACCCCCAACCCACCAAATGATATGTTGATTGGGAGTAATACCAAACAAGGCCGGACCTCAGTGAATGAAAAGTAATATGACATGTTAATATGTATCTAGGTTGCATGATGGAAAGAGTTAATAGAATTCTGGATCTGCAGTCAGGAAGGCCTAAGTTCAAATCCAGCCTCAGACACTTACTAATTATGTGATTTGGGATAAGTCACTTAACATCCCTCAGCATCAGTTTCCTCATCTATAAAATGGGAGTAATATTAGCACCTACATTGTAAGGCTGCTACAATGCTATCTCATTATCTCAAATGATTTAATGTGTGTAAAGTTCTGTTCAAACCTCAGAGTGCTATATCAATGGTAGTTATCATCATCATCATCATTATCTTTAATGCTTATGTTTATATTTGGGACAACGGGATTTAGACATGCTGACACAAGCTTTACCTAGATGGGCTGGGGGCAGTTTGGGGTGGTAGCAGGAAAGAAAAAAGGGTTGGTGATGGCCTAAGTTCCTTCCTTCCCTCATTTATTCATTCATATTGAACAAATTCATACTATGGATAAGTATATGAGGGGATAAAAAGAAGCTTAGAAATGTTGCCAGCTCTTTGGGAGGCACACATAGGATGAACATGACTTGTTAACAGGAAAAGATAATTAACATTATGATACATTAAGGGCCAAAGGAATAGACAGGAAATGAATGGTGAAAGGAAGATGGAATCACAGGATCTGGTGTCAGAGGGAAGCTTAGAATGTAGAATATGGAGCATTAGACTTGGAAGGGACTATAGACCTCATCTGGTCTAATCCTTCATTTTACAAAGGAGGAAAATGGGGCCCAGAATGGTTAAATGACTTGCCCAAGGTCATACATTTAATAGAGCAGGGATTTCAATCCTAGGTCCTCTGACTACAAATTCAATGGCTTCCCCCCTCTCCCCAATTAAACTAGGCTGAGGGTTGTTGGTTTCTGGGATAAAAACTGGATTAAAAAAACCCCAAACATTAAGTGATATTGAATAAAATGGGCCAACACGTGCCTTCTTTACTTAGATTTCTGTTCTGGGTTATGTTTCTAGAAAAAGAAAGTACAAGTCAGGACAATGTTGTGGGAAGACCCCAGGAAGCTATTGAATCTGACTTTAGGTAGTTGCTGGCATAGCAGTGTTGATAGGTAACCAAGGCTCTATGTAGTTTATTTGTACATTTCTTTTGCATGTTGTCTCCCCCATTAGACTGTGAGCTCCTTGAGGGAAAAGACTGTCTTTTAACCTTTCTTTGTATCCCCAGTGCAGAGTGTGATGTCTACCCCATAGTAAATGCTTATTTATTGATTGACAAGGGCCTAGGCATTATTTTCTTAGTAACCATAAAAGCTGGTTAAAAATGCTATGGTTTAGAGTAGAAATGGAAGTTAAACTATGAAATGAAAATGGAGATGGATTTAAAAGTTTGTTTTGTATGTCAAACTGTGCCAACCTAAAAATGAGCAGTGGAACTTGGACCTGTATGTGAACAGTTTGCTCCCTGAGAGCCCTCCTTACCAGGACATGGTACTTGTACATCTTTATTGGAATTTTGTATGGACTCTCTTGGAGAGAAGGTGGGTGGGAGGAGAGAACCAAAAGAAAAACTAAGGAAAATGGACACCATTACAGGGTTTTGGTGCTTAGAGGAGAATTTAGCACTATCAAAATTAGAGCACTATAACTTTTGATCAGAAAAGTTAGATAACAAAGAGAATCATTCTTTTCCATTTGGTTCCTACCTAGAAAATAATTATAATGACAACTGTAGGTCATGCAGATGGGATACAACCTATGATTTTTCTGATTTTGGATGGTCTTGGAATATTTCCATGAGGATATTAACATAAATGGCAGCTTTAAATCATGTTAGCACCTTTTTTTTCCCCTGAGGGTAAATGGATGTTTGTGCTGGATTCAGATCGCAGTCTTTTTATGATTCAAATTCCAACGAATGTCAAAGGGAATTTTCTCTGGGGTCAGGGTGAAATGAGTAAGGTGAAGTTGCAAACGTATCTCAAACAGACTTGAGTCCCTGTTGTTTTACAACATACAACCAATGTAGGATTTTGTGATTTTTTTGAGGAAATGAAATTTCCCCAAGGGTTTCCTTAAATATTTGAACCACCTGGGGACGCCCTATTTATCTAACAGGACTGAAAGCAGAAAATGTCAGCTGTGAAGACTGCTTTTAGCTAACATTTTAAATTTTTGACTAGCTAGTCTCATGTTTGGAAATTGCTGTTTTACCTGTGAGTGCATGTACACAGAAAAAGTCAGAATGAGGCAAAGCTATGAGTTTCACAGCACAAGTTCTACTTACCCCACTGTGATGTCAAAGATATTGCTTCCAACAGAGCTGGACACTGCCATATCCCCAAGTCCTTTTCTGGCCACTATGACACTGGTAATGAGGTCAGGGATAGAAGTCCCAGCAGCCAAGATGGTGAGCCCCATTATTTCTTCACTAATACCAATTGTTTCTCCAACCTAAATGTGATAATAATAATAATAATAATAATAATAAACAGTTTACATTTGAATGATGTCTTATGGTTTATCTCCTCATTGCCAAGGCTAGAAAGAGAAGAAAGGCCAACTGTGCCCTCAGTATGAAACTCAGTAACAAGAAGGAACGTTTTGTGGAAAGCTTGATCACCATGGCATAACTTAAAGAGTTATAGTTAATAACTCAAAACCCATCATTTTATGTATAATCTCTCTGAGATTGGGGATGTATATCAAATGTCTGTAATGTTTGTAAGGGCAATGAAGAGACATGTGGTGGGTTTGGAAGTTTGTAACTCATCACTAATGAACAATTACTAAGAAATACAGCATAAATGATGGAATTGAAAACATATATGAGGAACAACGATGGACTGTGCTGAGAATGACAGACAGCCTGTGTGCTCTAGTGGTATTCTAGTGATACCAGGAGAAAATGAGGAAAATTCCCATCACATCAGGTAGTGAACTTATGAAAGGACATGGACAAAAGGCACAAAGGATGGAAAGGAATGGAAGAGTTGGAATTTATATCATTTGAGAGAATGCTCTATAATAAAATGTTTAATAACTGGCTCTCCATCTCCACCTTCCCTGCAAAAAATATTCACAACACACTTTTAAATCTGCCTTACTGACATTTTCTTATTTATTTATTTTTTGCTTTTTGGAGGGCAATTGGGATTAAGTGACTTGCCCAAGGTGACATGGCTAGTTTTGTGTTAAGTGTCTGAGGCCAGATTTGAACTCAGTTTCTCCTGACTCCAGGGCCAGTGATCTATTCACTGCATCACGTAGCCACCCCTTTACTGACATTTTCTCCATCGCTTTTTTAAGTTTAGACAATCAACAACAACAATAGCAAAAAAAACCAATAGTGTTTTCTATCCTGAGCTAGCATGAATTGCCTCCAGCACACTCTTGGAATACTCCCATTGATTAGATCACAGATCCACTTGAATACTGAGCATTTTATGGTTTATGATGCATCATCTCATTTGATCCTCACAGAAACTCTGAGGAGTAGTCATTGTATATTACTACCCCAATTTTACAAGTGAAGACTAAAATCTGCCCACCAAAGTATATGAGAATTGAGAATAATCTCAATTAAGGTAGGACTACAATAAGTGAAATGAAATTGAGTATATTAATAATTGTTATTAAGACTGGTGCAAAAGGAGTTCTGGCTCAGACTTTTTTTTGCCACCACTAAGATAAGAAGACATTGTCCCAGTCTTTATTTTGGGCTTCTAGAAATTGGTTCTTGGAAGGTGGAGGGTCACAATATCTGCAGAATCAAGACTGGGAAAGAAACCAGGGCCCCTATGTTTACCAGCTGGCAGATATCCTTATCTTTTACCTTCTGCTACTTGTTTCCAGACATTTATACCCTCATCTTCCCCTCCTGCTTTCTTTAAATTTCCATTTTCTATGCTGCTTAAATATTTTCATTTTATTTAAGGCTAGTGAAACTGATGCTTTGGGCTTTCTGACCTTCCCCCCCCCCCCCAGATGAGCCTGTGCTCTGAGCACGATAAAACCCTGAAGATAATTGTCTCTGCATCATTGATTTGGTGATTGATAGCAGTACCTAATCAATGAAACCTTGGGTAATTTTAATTTCCAAGGAGACAATAAGATTTGGAAATGTGCACATAAGCTCTGTGCCACTCAGATGTGCTATTTGATGGGAAAGAAAGATGGTTAGAGTTATATCTGAAAGACACCTTAAAGATCATTTAGACCACTTTGTAGATTTTTTTTATAGGTAAGGAAACTGAGGCCCAGAAAGTTTAAGTGACTTAGGCAGAGATGGCAAGTGGTGAGATAGTGAGCAAGGTTTTGAACCTAGGTCCTTTGATTCTAAATCAGTGCTTTCCCCTCTATACCATGAAAGGATCTCAGAGAGATTATCTCTAAAATTATGGCATTGAGTTAATTAGTTATAACTCATTAGGTAAATCTGTGAGAATTGTCCTTTTCAAATGAATTTGCCCAAGTCTATATACCTAGTGGATGGCAGAGATTCAAATCTATGTACTTCGAGGCCACATCTTTGCTTTTCCACTCCTTGAGAGCAGGGATTGTTTTTTTTTTAAACTTTCTTTGTATCCCTAGTACTTAGCTCAGTGTCTGGCACATAGTAGGCACTTAACAAATAATTGTTGACTTGACTTGACAAGCAAGAACATATAAAGCTATACACATTTCATATGGTGAGTCACTTGAGGACAATCTTTTTAGATTTGTGAGGTTTCTTTGGTGTAGGGGACTCCCAGGTGAGGCCATTCATTCTTTCAATGCAGGCCAGCACCTCCTATGAAACTTATAGTTTTAGGTGAGTTGTTTGGATCACTGAGAGGTTTAGTGACCTGCTCATGGTCACACAGCTAGTATGTGACAGAATCAGGATTTGAACCCAGGTCCTCTTGGCTTTGAGGCCAACTCTTTATCCATTACGGTCATGTTGCCTCTACTTCAGACCCAACAGATTGGGAAAACTCAAATGTTTGAAAGTTTTCCAACAAAAAAAGAGGTGTTATTGAGATTAATACAACTTCTTCTTCTGTGTTCCAAAAGACAAAGCAGAGAAAACAGTTTCAGAATCTCAAAATTAGAAGCGACCTCAGAGTGGTCTCTTCTAAACCTTGGACAAGGATTCTCTCTATTATCCCCTTAAAGTGGTCGTTAAATACTCCATATGGAGAATATGGGAATATGCCATCTCCCAACACAACCTTTTCCATTTTTGGATAGCTATTGCTCTGAGGTTCTTTTTTTTATGTTTCTATTTCAAGCTTATTAGCTTTGGCACATATTTCTTTTTTCAAATGCTTTATTAACTTCTGATTTACATCATTCATTTCCACCAGATTTTGAGTTACAAATTTTTCCCCATTTCTCCCCTACCCACTGCACCAAAATAGCAGTCCCACAGGATATCCCCTCCTCCAATCTGCTCTCTCCCATATCTTCTCCCATACCCCCTTCGACTTTCCAGTAGGACATGGTGGATCTCTATGTCCCAGTGCCTGTATATCTTATTTCCCAATTCCATGTAAAATAGTATTAATAATAGTTATATATATATATATATATTTAAACATTTGATTTTAAAACTTTGAATTCTAGATTCATTCCCTTCTTCCCTTGTCACCCATCCTTACTGAGAAGATAAGCAATTCAGTATAGGTTGTACATGTGTGGCTAATGTAAAACAATAACATAGTAGATATATTATAAAAGACTGACTATATTTCCCTCCCTCCTATCCCACCTCCCACTTGTTCTATTCTCTACTTTGATCCCATCCCATTTCAAAAGTGGGTGCTTCCAACTTCCCTCCCCCATAGCCTTCCCTCCCTTCCATCATCCCCCCTCTCATTCCCTTCCCCCCTACTCTCCTGGAGGGTGAGATACCCTATTTAGTATGTATGTCATTCCCTCCCCCAGCCAAATTCAATGAATATAAGGTTGACCTATTCCCTTTTGCCTTCCTATTCTTCCCCTCCACTGTAACCATTTCCCTTGCCTCTTCTATATGAGATCGTTTACCCCATTCTGTCTCTCCCCATCTCCTCTCATTATATTCCTCTCTCATCTCTTAATTTCACCTTTTAAGTATCATCCCTTCCTATTAAATTGGTCCTGTGCCCTCTATCTATGTATACGTGTAAACATATATATACACATTCACATATATAAACATATATTCACACATTCAAGCCCATATACCCTCCGATATAGACACACACACATATATATATATATGTATATTTCTATTCCCTTCAACTATTTTCATCTCTAGTTTTTTCATCAAGAATGCTTCAAAGTCCTCTATTCCACTGAATGACCATATTTTCCCCTGAAACACGATACTCAGTTTTGCTGGGTATTGTTTTTAATCTTGTTTTTTTTAAATTTTATATATTTATTTTTTAAAGGCTGACATATATTTAGACAATTTAAATATAGTTCCAACAGAAGTACTCCAAGAAAAGCATCAATGGTCTCTTAATGTATTCTCACATTCAGACACTCTCTGGGATCATCCGAGTTCTGTGATTTTTTAAAAAAAGACTTTAATGGTACACATCTTTCTTATCTGCAATGTAATCTACAATCTCTTGTGGACACATTAACTTTTCAGCATCTGTGTCAGGAATTTCAAACCCAAATTCATCTTCCATGGCCATTATAATTTCTACTTGGTCCAAACTATCCAAGCCCAGGTCTTTCATAAAGTGGGAAGATACTGAGAACTTTTCTGGATCAATCTTATCATACAGTTTCAAGACATAGAGGACACGGTCCGTAATGCTCTCCAGTGTCAGAGGGGGCAAGTCACTATATTGGTGGCTCAACTGTAGGAATATCCCTGAAACTGGCATGTGTGCAGGGGCAGGGACCACTGCTACTGTCCTCCTCTGCCCCACCACCATGCATGGGACCGAGCCGAGCAGACGGACCAGGGCGAGCACGGGGACCTGGGGCCAGGACGGCAAGGCCATGGGCAGGTGGCAGACATAGGCTGAGAGGACACAAGCTGCCATGGCTACGCCAACCCAGAGTGCCTTTAATCTTGTTTTTAATCCCAGATCCTTTGACCTCCGGAATATCATATTCCAAGCCCTTCAATCTCTCATTGTGGAAGCTGTCAGATCCTGAGTGATCCTGATTGTGATTCCACAATATTGAAATTGTTTCTTCCTGGCTGCTTGTAATATTTTCTCCTTGATCTGGGAATTTCAGAACCTGGCTATAATATTCCTAGGAGTTTTATTTTTGGGATCTTTTTCTGGACATGATCTTTCAACCTCTATTTTGCCCTCTGGTTCTAAAACATCAGGGCAATTTTCCTTGAGAATTTCTTGAAGGATGATTTCTAGGTTCTTTCTTTGATCATGGCTTTCAGGTAGTCCAATAATTTTTAAATTATCTCTCCTGGATCTATTTTCCAGATCAGTGGTTTTTCCAATGAGATATTTCATATTGTCTTCTATTCTTTCATTTGTTTGGATCTGCTTAACAGCATCTTGATTTCTCATAAAGTGATAAGCTTCCATTTGCTCCAATATAATTCTGAAGGAATGATTCTCCTCAGTGAACTTTTGAGATTCTTTTTGCATCTGGCAAATTTGGCTTTTTAAGGCATTCTTCTCCTCATTGACTTTTTAACCCTCTTTTGCCATTTGAGTCAGTCTATTTTTTAAGGTAGTATTTTCCTCAGTCAGGCTGTTGACTCTCATTTCATAATTTTCTTGCATTGTTCTCATTTCTCTTCCCAATTTTTCCTCCACTTCTCTTACCTGCTTCTTAAGGTCCTCTATGGCCTGTAATCAGCTCGTATTTTTCTTGGAAGTTTTTGGTGCAGGAGTTCTGATTTCACTGTCTTCCTCCTGTTCCATGCTTTGATCCTTTTTGTCCCCAAAATAGGAGTCTAATGTTGGATTGTTTTGCTTGGTTTGCTTCCTTTGCCTGGTCATGTTGCCACTCAATTACTTGACTTTTGGGCTTTTTGCCACAGTAGGACTCTGCTACCAGACAGGGGAACTTCATTCCAAATGTTGGGGCTTTCTCACCTGCTGGAGGTATTAGTTGGGTGCCCTCTCTGAAGCCTCCACATGCTCTGGCAAGCTGGTCACACACCCCAGGACCTCCAGCCTAGACTGCAATCCAGATCCAAGCAGGTTAAAGCAAGAGCGATTACCCCTCAGACTGGTGCTTGGTCCCCCTACACTCTGCAGGCCAGGAGCTGAAGCTGCTATGTTGTGGCGGCTTGCCCTGGGGGCAAAAGCTGAGGCACTCCCAACTACTGGGTCCCAAAGTCCACACTGCACTGACCTCTCACTTTGTCCTTAGCATCTATGTGTTGATAATTCTGGACTACCACAGCTGCTGGTGATCTGGAGTCCCTCCAGCTGGTGGTTGGTCAGGCCCACCCTGGGGCTAAAACCTCTGGTTCACATGGGGCTGGGCTCGGCTCCTAGAGTGCTGTGCTGGCTGATTCCTGCTGGCCTGCCAGGCTGTCCTCAGTGGGAGGTTAGCTTCTCTGTGTCATTTTGTGGGTTCTGTATCTCCAAAGTTTGTTCAGAGTCCCCTTTTACATGAATTGAAGGTGGTATGTGCTCTGAGGTTCTTTACAGAGAATCTAAATCTGTCTCTTTGAGATAAGTAATACAAATATAATATTAGTCTGAAACTTTCAGTAACATTAATAAAAGTTCTGTGGGAAGCTTCTTCTTATGATATCAACTGCAAAAGCTGAGGGGTGTGCCTCAAATATTACTAATTTCTTTGAATGATTCCTTATAAAGCAATCTTTTATGTATTTACCTAACCCTTTCTTGATTTTTCATATATATATATATATAATGTGTATATATATATATATATATATATATATAAAATCTGGAAATATTTTTTAGAATTGAAATAATATTTTATTTCTTCCTCAGGCACATGTAAAGACAATTTTTAACATTCATTTTTTTAAAAATTTGAGTTCCAAATTTTCTCTCTCCTTCCTTAGTATCTCCCTTCTCTGAGACAGTAAGCAATTTGATATAGGTTTTACATGTTCAAACATGCAAAACACAATACAATATTAGTCATGTTATGAAAGAAGACATAGACCCAAAGGAAAAAAAACCCCAAAATACAGAAAATGAAAAA
This sequence comes from Petaurus breviceps papuanus, assembly GCF_028583685.1. Lineage (NCBI taxonomy): Eukaryota > Metazoa > Chordata > Mammalia > Diprotodontia > Petauridae > Petaurus > Petaurus breviceps. The sequence continues at coordinate 461,108 of NW_027185793.1, forward strand.
TAGTATGCTTCAGTCCGTATTCAGATTCTATCAGTGCTTTCTCTGGAGGTGGATAGCATTTTTCATCATGAGTCCTTTGGAATTGTCTTGGATCATTGTATTGCTAAGTCATTCTCAGTTGATCATTGTATAGTATTGCTTTTACTATATACAGTGTTCTGGTTCTGCTCACTTCACTTTGCATCACTTCATATGTCTTTCCAGGTTTTTTGAATTTTTATTTTTATTTTATTTTTTTGCTTTTTGGAGGACAATTGGGGTTAAGTGACTTGCCCAAGATCACATGGCTAGTTTTTTGTGTTAAGTGTCTGAGGCTGAATTTGAACTCAGGTCCTCCTAACTCCAGGGCCAGGGCTTTATTCACTGTGCCACCTAGCTGCCCCTTTTTTGAATTTTCAGATATCTTCAACCTACACTCATATAAATACTTCAGCGTTTCCTCTTCGTCTACTGCATCTACCATGCCCCATCTCCTCATCATAAGGCCTCACTCTAGCCCTAGCAGTCATACATTAGAAGTACCCTCTGCCCCTTCAGTGAATATTTCACTTAGAATTTCCATTTAAGGAGGGTGCCCAACTAGTCATATATTATTCCTCTCCAAGCTGTTGCACAGTGATAAGAAGTTAGCTTGAACCCCCAAATCATATCTTTTAGGTAACAACATTTAAGGGAGCAGATAGATCTACTAGCCCAGTATTCCCTCTCTCTGAAGAGAGCAGAGTGGGAGCCTTCCTGCTTTCCATCCTATAAGGGAATAAAGTCTTCCTTGGAGAAGGATGGGAAGAGAAGAAGCTAGAGATATCTATTTTGCCTTCTTTTGAACCATACAATGATATTCCCATGTCATGGGGAATAGGGCAGCCCTTAATAAATTATTTGTACAGTGACAGATTTGTTTTATCTATTCTTGGTCATTTTAGTTGCTTTCCTTTTGACGTTTTCATCTACATATTTTCTTGAGGTGTGGTGACTTTCACTGCATGTAATATTTCAGGTGGAGAGAATAATTTATAGCTCACATTTTCAAGGTGCTTTACAAAGCTCTTTCTTCACAACCACCCCATGAAGTAAGGGCATAATAATATTTTCTATGGTGTTTTCAGTATCTTACTTAATGACTACCAGTGTTTTGTGGGCTGTTTTTGACTGAAGCAACATATTAGCACAATATCATCAAGTAATAGATTATAATCATTGATAGCTCTATTTCATGAGTCATATCTAATAGTTTAGACCCCATCCTTAAAAATACTTCATACCAGTAATCTTTATTTGCATTCCTTTAATTTCTGGCATTAAAATTAATTTGCCATTTTTCTGGCACTCTTACAACCTTATATTTAAAAACAGAATAAGGTTTTCATTTTGCTGTCCATAAGAATGCAATTACATCCACAAACTTGGGGCTTTTGCTAGGTATTCCCTCTTTCAAGATCACTTGTAAAACTTTTATTAGATTTCTTCACCCAAGGAATTACCCATTTATCTCTACCTTTTGGTTTATGATTCTAAAACTCAAGGACTAAATTTTATTCTGCTTGTGTCATTTCTTCTATCTTACACAAAGAAGATTCTCAATTGATGGTTGTTTCATGAAAAAATTAGATTGATTTTGGGCAAGTCAAAGTTTTTGATCTTGACTGGACTGAACTAGTGCTTTGAGAAAATAAATGAAGAAACCGAAGAAGTGTAGACCATTAGGCCTAGAAGGCACCCTTACGGAAAAGCTCCCTCCCTCATTTCACAGATGAGGAAAGTGGGACTTTTGAAGGTCAATATATTATTATCGTTTAATTGTTAAAAAAATAACATGCATTAATATAGTACCTTAAGATTTAAAATGACATATACAGACATCATCTGATTCTCACAATAACCTTATGAACCTTATCATGTATAATATATGACATATATAAATCCCTAATTTATATAAAAGTAATCTAAGTCTTAGATAAGGGGGAAAAATAACTTCCCAAAGGTTACACAGAATCACAGAATTTCAGAGCTGAAAGGGACTTCAATGGCCATCTAGTGTATACCATAGTTGAGAAAGAATACCGTAATCTGGCCCTTGAAAAACTTCTAATGTGGGAGTGGGGGGACACTTTACTTTCAGAGATGGTTGATTCTACTTTTGGATGGCTCTCTTTATTAGGAGGTTTTTCTTTATATCAAGGCTTAATTTATCTTTTTGTAACTTTTACCCCTTGTCCCTATTTCTTTCTGCCAGGGCCAAACAAACAAAAATGATTATTTTTCCTTATGACACCCCTTTAAATACTTGAAGATAGCTTTCATGTCTACCCCTACCTCTTCTCTACTGGTAGAACCAAAAAGCAGTTCTGATGACTAAATCGTGCTGTTCTTCCTTGTTTGGATCAAAGATCAACAATGGAAGAGGTAATGTAAAAATGCTATATTATGATGGGTGTTGTTGGTGGTGGTGATGGGGTGGCAAACAAGGTGTAAACTTTCCTGATTTTTAGAATTAATTTTGGCGCAGAGGACCCCTCACGGTCCTGGGTCCGGTTCCTGTAGGGCGCGGGCTCCCCAGACCACCCACCTGATGGAGGAAGGACCAAAAACCTCCTCAGGCCCCACCATTCCTACCCTTGTGGCTTACCTCACCAATGGTCACTCCTCCCTCAGTGTCTCCATATCTCCGGCTCCCTCCTCTCTCACTCCCTTCCAGCCAAATCTTCCCCCAAGTTCCCCAACAGCCCCTTCCTCAGGCCCAGGCCTTCATATCACCCTGGGTGGGTCTTCCCTCTCATAAGGGGGAGGATGGACCAGGACCAGGGTTGCATGGGAGCTGCCTAGATGGGCTTAGAAGCCTCTTTGAAGAATTGCCTTGCCCCCACCCTGGGGCTCTGATCCCAATCTGGGCCCCTGGAAGTCCTTACCCTGCTCCTGCCACTCCATCAGGGAGCCCCAGCATGGAGGAACATCTAGCTGTCATGCATGAAAAGCTGAGGCAGGAGCTCCCCAACTTATTTCTCTGCTCCCATGATTACAACCTCTACTCATCTGATGTGGAATTCATCAATGAGATCCTGAACATTCGAACCAAAGGCCGAATGTGGTACATTCTATCACTGACCCTCTGCAGATTCTTGGCCTGGAATTATTTTGCTCAGCTGCAGCTAGAGGTCCTGAAGTTGAGTCAACACCCTGAAGACTGGACGCTGCAGGCATGTTGGCGCCTTGTGGGTTTGCCTACCCATCTCCTTTTCTTGTGGTTCTACCGCCGGGATAAGGAAGAACTTTACCAGACATATGATGCCTATTCTACTTTTTACCTAAACTCTGAAGGCCTCATTTATTGTCATCGCCTGGATAAACTGGATAAACATCGCCCTCACATTCACCTCCAATGCCTGTCAAGAAGCTGCTGATGGGAGCCCTGGGAACCCTGGGCTTGGTAAAGACAGAAGCAGAAGCTACTTACATCTGTGTCCTAAGCCCTGAATGAGGATGAGGGGAACTTGGGCATAGGTCTGTGTTTGCTTTGGGGGAGCTACAGGCTGCACCGAACACATTATTATGCACAGGGGGATGGGATTGAGGGGAGTGGGGAGGCTATAGCAGGCCTAATCTCCTCATCCATCATACCTCCCCATCTTTTCTTTCCTACCCAATTTCCATCTCATGCTGTGTAATTTAACTTGTACATATTAAAACTAAGTGAGGATGTAAAAAAAAAAGAATTAATTTTCCCCCACTCATACAAATGGTGGTTTTTGCCACAGATTTTCATTCCTCATAAAAACAGTAATTCAACAAAAAGAAACTAAATATTGAATGAAATTTTAGAAGGGAGGTCAAACAAATATGTAAAGAATTCGAATAAGAGCAATATTTTCTACAAATGACTTTTGATGAACTAGATTATTTAAATTGCTTGTAATTTTGTAAAATCAGGGCTGATAAAGCTCCCATAAAGCCATTTGGTTCAGCCATCAATATTTCAGAACTAGAGAGTGTGTGTGTTTGTGTGTGTGTGCATGTGTGCACCTGTGTGTAGTTAAAGAAATTATTTTTATGCATCATTTGAAACTGAAACTTTTGTTTGCAAAATTAATTTCTTAGCTTTTTCACAATCATCAAGGCAGGGAAAAAACATTTCTGCAATCTGATCACTGTGGAGAGGAGAAAAGAGAAAGGAAAAGTTGGAAATTGGCTAGAGGTTGGGTTTTAAATATAACAGGCTTTGGAGATACTTATGTGGAAAATGCAAGGGACATGCTTTTTTTTGTACCTTTATTTTTTTTTTAAGCAATTGGGGTTAAGTAACTTCCTCAAGGTTACACAGCCAGTTATTTCTGGGTGTGGTGCTAAGTATCAGAGCCCCGGATTCAATCGCAGGTCATCCCAACTCTGGGGCCGGTGCTCTTTCTCACTGCGCCACCTGGCCGCCCCTAAGCAATTGGGGTTAAGTAACTTGCTCAAGGTTACATGGCCAGGTGTTTCTGGGTGGGTGCTAAGTGTCTGAGCCTGGATTCGATCCCAGGTCATCCCAACTGTGGGGCCAGTGCTCTTACTCATTGTGCTACCTGGCTGCCCCATGGGACATGCTTTTAAGAAAAGTCATTCTGCATTTAATAACCATGTGAATGGGAGTAATCTCTTTCCATTGGCTATGCAGCCGGAACAGTTTGCCTCTTTAAACTATGAGACTAGAGCAATACTGCTCTTCTTTCCCTTGATGTTCAGAAAGGTCCAAGGTCATCTACAGCATGGGCATCATGACCTGAACTGGTGGGATGGGAAAGGCTGATTTCCCCTTTCCTTCTTCTCATAATTCCAAGAAACAGGCTTGGTGTTTTGCTTTGTTTGGTTTCATGTGTCCTTTTCATTTCTAGGAACAGGTGGTAGAATCCCCAAGAGACCCACATTTGAGCCATGACAATCCTAGAGCCAGGATACCAGACTGGATGTGCAGCTAGCCACTCCAGCAAGGAAGCCCTGAGAAGCCAGATTGCCCTGGGACTAGAACCTATGGTGGGTTTTGGACTTGAAATTCAGTGAGACTGTGCTAAACTGTGAACCTAATCCTCTTCCTTTCTCAGGGTATAAAGAAGAGCGGGAAGGAATTATGCCTCTAGGTATTGGGGATAGGAATGTTTACAAGTTTTCTCTTGTTATAATTTGAAGTAAATATTCCTATATAAAAGCAAATCTGTCTATTAAGTGGTGAAATGGAATTGGAGTGCTTGGATAGCTACTATTGGGGAAACACTATTAGCAGGGACTGGTGCCAATGACAGGGAGTATGGACATCTCCCAACCACTTTAAAGGTAGAGTAGAACCCTGGGAGAGGGATGAAATGTAATATACCTGATTTTCAGGTAGTGGATGGGGGGGAGGTTTAAGAAGGGCAAGGTAGTTATTGTTAAACTACTAAACACCTAACTGGTTTCTGTGATTGATTATGAGAAAAAATAAAATATGCTTAGGTTTTCTTTGTGTCTTTGTTCACCACAAAAATATGACAAGCATTCCATTCATTTTGGAAGTGAGTAGTCTGAAAAGCATCTGTCAAAATGAATAATTTTTGAAAGGTATTTGCAAGAAATGTCTTCATGGGATTCTGGTAATAATGACTGTTATAAGAAAGAGGATTTCTTAAGAAGACTAATGATGCTTGCCAATGCAGAGGAAAATAAGACAGCTGAAGGCAAGTACAACTAGTAGTTAGAAGCCTAGTAGTAGTAATAAAAAAATTGAAAATTGCTTTTTTATCCTCTTGTTGGAGGGCTAGGTGCATCATGCTTAATACTAAGTGGATTTGCTGCAGTGCATTTTACTAATGTCATATTTTTCTTTAGCTTTTGGGTTTTTATTAAATTCCAATTGATCTGTTTTGAAGGGTTAAGACCTTGCCTTGAGATTATGTTAAGCAAAGGAAGCACATGTACATTTTAAAGTCTTCCACCTTTAAATACAAAAATCAAAGAAAGTTCTCAGGTTTTTTCCTCCTATGAGATATCTTGACAATTAGTTTCTCAATTCTTTCAGAATTGCACACCTTTCTTTGTGTTTTCTCTAGTTCCTCTTCCCAACTTCATTTTCTTAAGAGCCATTGAGACAACTTCATGCAGCACATTAAGTACTGAGACCCAAGGGGCTAAATGTGGCAGTTCCCCTGGCATTGATAATGAGAATAAATGCTTATAGTTCCATTTTGCTTCTATGTGTCATCCTCTTGCTTTAATCTCTAAGTACTCTTAGTATGATTTGGTTTAATGGAGTCTTATATGCAGTTTTCTGAAGACTCCTTTTCCCTTCTATTGTTCTCCACTCTTTTGTGAAATAAACACTGCTTTCTGTTCCCAATATTCCATCACTCTTCTCTGTAATGTTTTGACAATAAAGTTGTACTCTAAAGCAGTGTTGCCCTTGGTTTTTTTTTTTTATTTTTTATTTTTAAGCAATCAGGGTTAAGTAACTTGCTCAAGGTTACACGGCCAGTTATTTCTGGGTGTGGTGCTGAGTATCTGAGCCTGGGATTTGATCCAGGTCATCCCGACAGTGGAGCTGGTGCTCTTACTCGCTGAGCCACCTGGCCGCCCCTAAGCAATTGGGGTTAAGTAACTTGCTCAAGGTTACACGGCCAGGTGTTTCTGGGTGATTGCCCTTGGTTTTATGACTGTCTCCTTGTCAAGTATTGTGGGCCAAGGACTTTTATGGGTTCTTTTGGTTTCTTTGTTGTATTGACTCCTTTATATAATTTAAACTTTTACAAGAAATGGCAATAATCACCATCACTGTCTTTAGCTCTATCCATTTCTTGATAGCCTGATATAAATAAAAAAAAAAAGGACAGTTAAGAGCTTCTATAATTGCAAGAATATCTTAGCTTTATCCCATCTAATTTGATAAAATATCTATATATCAATATAGTAATGCCTTTGGCAAGTATGTACATGCATGTATGTGTGTGCATGTGTTTGTTTATGTACATGCATGTACCAAAGGTGTTTGCTACCATTGTGGGAGATGTCTATTCAAAGTACAAGTGGAAAAGGAATTCTCTGCAGATGTTTAGGCCCATGAGATGCTCCTGCCAATGTATGATATTATTTTAATTGCATGAAGTCTAAGAATACTACAGGGCTTCCTCAATGAGATTGTTGTTTTGTGTCTGAATCTTTGTGATCCTGTTTGGGGTTTTCTTAGCAAAGACACTTGAGTGGTTTGTCATTTCCTCCTCCAGCTCAATTTACAGATGAAGAAACTGAGGTGGACCAGCTTACATGACTTGACCAGGGTCACACAGCTAGGAAGTGTCTGAGGTCAGATTTGAATGAGATTATAGTCACTCAAAAATGATAGTCTTGACAATCTATACAAGAAGAGCAAAATGGATGAAAAATCTCACTGCCTAAACTGATACATAAGTGACAGGCAGTCTAGTGAGCTGGTTTTTCAGAATCTTATATTGGCATTGCAGGGGATCATATAAGGAGAACAAGGGATAACAGATGCGTAATCTGAGTGAAGATCCAGAGGAAGCTCACAGCATGTCATTTATATCCTCTCTGGGGGATTTATTGAGAGGAGATGGCCAAGAATGGCATGGGATGATAAGGTGTAGATGAGATGTAGTTTGCATTATTGGAGGGATAACCTACATTGATGGGATCCCAGAGCCAATCAAAGAAGGTAGTAACTTGCTTAGTAGAGGCAATCAGAAAGTAAGAACCTTATTGTGCTATAGAAGGATAAATGCTAGAGACATCAGAGAAGGTTGGCATTCTTTGGGAAGACTTCATAGAGGAGAACGATGGCTTTAGAGACAGCAGGACTTTGGAGGTTACCATGCTCTTTCTTGTAGGTGAAAGTGTAATTTGGCCATAAAGCATTTTATAAAAACAGTTGCTTATTAAAATAAAAACTGAACAGGAAGAAAAGTTTGGAATAAGAGATGTTATATAATATAAGTGAATCAAACTCAATTCCATTTTCAGACTGGGAATATATTTGTTTTGCCTTTTTTTTTTGAGGGCAATTGGGGTTAAGTGACTTGCTCAAGGTCACATGGCTAGTTTTTGTGTTAAGTGCCTGAGGCCGGATTTGAACTCAGGTCCTTCTGACTCCAGGGCCAGTGCTCTATTCACTACCCCACCTAGCTGCCCCCTGGGAATATATTTGAAGCATTAGAGTTCTATCTTCAGTGGTCTCATTAACAAGCAGGAATAGGGCATGAAGAGGCCTGAATTCTAGTCTGGATTTTGTGGCATCAGTTAGCTGTGTGACTTTGCATTAGTTTTCCTTTCTGGGTCTCAGTTTCCTCATCTGTTGAATGAGGCTGCTGGATTAGATGACCTCTAAGTCCCCTTGCTTCTTTAACATTCTATGTTGTTCAAGGTATGACCTTTTCCCCCTTTTTTTTAAAGTCAAGAACTGATTTGTATCTGAGTCATCTTTGACATCGCTTAGGCATATTCTTTTAAGTCTATCAGTTCCAATCCTTCACAGTTTGCCTCCAACCTTTTCTCAGATTTACTCACAGCTTCTGTCTCTGGTTTAAAAAAAAAGTCTTTTCTTTGTTAATAGTCAAGTGCTATACAAAGTGGAGTTATTAATATAATTATCATCTCTCACAAATTTACCTGTGACATTGAGCAGCAGAGTGACCTCCTTCCATCTAGAACAGATACAAGTAACATAACACATAACAGAGTATTCTAGAACATGTGTTTCTTTCACAAAATTAAATGTACCTAATTCCAGACCATGGGTTCTTAACATGGGTCCATAAAAGGCTCCATGGATGGATTTCCAGGTATCTATGAACTTAGATGGGAAAAATTATATCTTTATTTGTATTACCCTCTAACTCAGGGTTCCTAAGTTATTTTAGTGTTATGGACCCCTTGGCTATCTGGTGAAGCCTATAGGTCCCTTTTCAGAATAATGTTTTTAAATACATAAAATAAATCATATAGGACTACAAAGGAAACCAATTATGTTGAAATGCCATTATCAAAATATATGTTAAAAAAAGTCACAGACCCCAGGTTTAGAAACTCTGCTCTAGATAACATTCAAAATTTCCTTCTATTATAAACATGGAAAATAAACTTTATTTATGTTAAATGGAAAGTTCAACAAACTAGTCCAGAGGTGGGGAACCTGTGACCTTAAGTCCATGTGTGGCCTTTTAAATTCTTAAATGCAGCCTTTGGCCACGCTTAAGGATCTAGGAGGCCACATATGGCCTTCAGGTTGCAGGCAAATATAAGGAAAACTATGTAGTTTGTGCCATCCTATATCAATGAGGACTACCTCAGCATTTTAGACCCAGAAGCAGGAAATGGATGAAACTGTAGGTAATCAAAGGGGGTCTTACCTGATGTGCCCACCAGACCATCAAGTAAGAGAAAATGGCTATCCAGGTGATGGCTCCAAAAAATGTGATGGGAAAAAACTTCCTTGAGGACTGAAAGAAAAGAGGTGAAAGAGGGGAACAGTGAGCAATTTGAAAATCTGAGGTTGAGACATAGCCTGAAGGAATAAATATGTCAAGAATCCTAAGGGAATGACTGAAAAAAGGGGGGAAAAGAGTAGGAAAAGTCATATCCTTAAAATTTCTTTTCAATGAACAAAAATCTATTTTCTCTCCTTTCTACTCCCTTCTCCCTCAGTTGGGTGGAAAATAAAAGCAGAACCTTTCTAATTAATATGCATAGTCAAGGAAAATCAGTTTTGCAATTGACCATGTCCAAAAGAGAGATGTCTGAATCTATGCTCAGCTATCATAATGGCATATTTATGTTGTGTTTTACAGCTTACAAAGTATTTTTCTTAAACCAATCCTGTGGAGTAGGCAATATTATTATCCCCATTTTGTAGATGAGGAAATAGAGGTACAGAAAAATTGAATGATTTATCCAGAGTCACACAGTTAGGGAATGCTAAAGTTGGGATTGGTCTCCTGATTCCATTTATCCTACTCTTTCCTACCCTACTATGCCATGTTGCTTATCAAAAACACATCCATTTTCATTGAGGTATTACAGTTTATATGTCACAATAGAAAATGGACTGACTCTGGAAAGAAAATACCCTAGTGAGCCACCATATCTATTTTTTCAATTCCCAAAGCCCATCATAGGGTCACAAGTATGTGTCCTTTAAGCAAAGGCATATCTTTTCTTTTTTTAAAAATGTAAATTTTATTTTATTTTTTCCCAATTACATGCAAAGATAGTTTTCAACATTCATTGTTTATAAGGTTTTGAGTTCCAAATTTTTCTCCTTCCCTCTTTTTCTCCCATCTCCCCTCCCCAAGATGACAAACAATGTGATATAGGTTATACATATGCAATCAAAGGCATGTCTTTTCTAATGAAAAGTTGATTAATATCTGTATCAGACACAAATAGAACATTTTCCATTCATTTATCCAAACAAGATCAATGGTCTTTAATATGAAAGGTACACAATCTAGAGATACGTAAGATGATCTCTGGTGGTATAAGAAGAAAATATTAGAAATGAGAGAACAAGTCTTCATTGGGTTTGAAGTTACTTCCTTCCCCCTGCCTGAGTACAATGCAGGTTGTGGTAGATGATTAAGTACATTTGAGGTTCCCTGACCAGCAGGAAGTGAAACAGGTGGTTGTTCTCTGCCCAATCCTCATATGCTCCCATCCTCTCTCTCCATTTCCCATGCTAGAAGTACACCACCGGAACCCCCAGAGTACTCAGAATACTACAGGGATGGGAAAACCCTGCTTTCTCAAGGTGGGATGGTTGTGATGGGTGGTTTTTGTGCACTTACTCCCAACCCTTGGAAATCAAGAGGGTATAATGCTTGGACCTCTGGTTACATATTATAGGCAGAGATAATTTCTCTTTAAGATGGCAAAGAAGGTATCTTTTGGATTTTTGTCCATCTGTGGGAATAGAGACATAAAAAGCTCAACCTGTGGGGAACTGATATTCCTGAAGTTTTGAGGTATTACCAATATCCTACAGTCTGTCTTTCTGACCCATGATTGCTGCCCTGGAAAATGTGGAAGTAGAAGGGGAGCAGTGCCTAATTCTAGTAATAATATCCTTTTAAATCCTTTATTATTTTGTTCAGTTGTTTCAGTTGTGTCTGAAAACCCCATTTGGGGTTTTCTTGGCAAAGATACCAGAGCAGTTTGCCATTTCCTTCTCCAGGTCATTTTACAGATGAGGAATCTGAGGCAAATAGGGTTAAATGATTTTCCCACAGTCACACAACTAGTAAATATCTGAGGCCAGATTTGAATTCAAAAAGATGAATCTTCCTTATTCCAGGCTTGGCACTCTATCCATTGCACCACTTAGCTGCACAATCCTCTATTATTAAGTAATGTTACTGTTTTTCTATTTGATGGTCCATGAATTTTTCACTGTAGCCTGAATCATTGGACTGGACTTAGGCAGGCCTGATCCAGAACAGGCATGCAGGATACAACAGAGAAAGGCAGGCCTTGTTTCCTTTGGTGCAGGTACCAGATCTTTCCAGGGCCCTTGCATTCAAAGACGACAGATAAGATGTTTGCTCTTTGACTGACCAAAGGCATACTTTATGGAATATTGATGTGAAAAGGGCTCTTCATTGTCCCAAGTGGCCAGGCTGGCCCATGAAGGGAGATCTGCTTCCTGAGAATATGGACTGCACCCAGGCTTTCCTCTCCACACCCCAAAAGGAGAACAGGGGAAGTTTGAGCAGGTTTTGGAGAAGCTGCAGTAAATAGGATCTGAGGGAAGAAGGCACAACAGTGCCTATGGGGGATCCAGGATCAATCAGGCACAATCAGTAGCATTTAGTAAGAGGGAAGTGGTGGCAGCAGCTTCCACTGTTAGTATTCTTAGGGCTCAACGAGCCAAGCACAAGATGCTTCCTACCCATGGACCCATTGCATACCCTCCTACTATCGGGAAATTAGGGCTTTACCAGGTGTCTAATTAGCTGCCTTTCTACTTTATGCCTTTTTCCTACCTGGAACAGCAACCCTTAACACCTGGGATCTGACTTCTAGAGACAAATCCCCCTCCTCTCCAACAATAATAATGATAATAGTTAATATTTATATAGCACTTACTGTGCTCCAGGCACTGTGCTAAGCACTTTACAATTATTATCTTATTTGATCTTCACAACAACTCTGGGAGGTAGGTATTTATTATCCCCTTTTTACAGATGAGGAAACTGTGGCAAAAAGAGGTTAAGTGACTTGTCCAGGGTCACATAGCTAGTAAACATTGGTCTTCCTGACTTTGGGCCCAGTATTCTATCTACTTCACCACCTAGCTGCCCTTCCCCTCCAATCAGGGAAGATGGAAATTTATTGATTGAATTTCAACAAAAAAAAAATTTCAACGAAAACCTGTGCATGATTGGTGGATGGGACTGAAAAATGAGTTTCATGACTTAGTAAGCATAGCCAACATCTTTCATTTGCATTTATGTTTGTGTGTGAGTTAGGCAGTTAGGTGGCACAGTGGATAAAACTCTCAGCCTGGAGTCAGGAAAACCTGAGTTCAGATCTGACCTCAGATACTTATGTGCTATGTTACCCTGGGCAAGTCATTTAACTCTATGTGCCTCAGTTTCCTCATCTATAAAATGATCTAGAGAAAGAAATGGCAAACCACTCTAGTATTTGCCAAGGAAATCTCAAAAAAGCGTTGGCTATGACTAAAAACTACTAAACAATAACAACAATATTTGTGAGATATTTTTTTCATCTATGGCAACCATTAAAACCAAGTATCAGAATAAACTGAATTTAGAAGCTAATCTTTGAATTGCTATATCACAATGTACTCAACCAAGATTTTCAAATTAATGAAACATGTTCAATCACATTGCTTTTTAAGTGAGAATAAAAAGGTTTGGGGTACTATTAAATAAAATTGATCTATTTATATCGTTGTAAAATCAATGAATATAACTTACCTATATTGGGAGGACATGCTTAAGCATTTTTTATTGATGGGGTACATGATCAAAAAGTTAAAATTCTACATCACAGTGGCATTTTGTTAGTGCCTTTTGTTGGAAAGAAATTGAGGCCAATTTCTGAGGCTTCTAAGGATATGAAATTCTGACAGAGCACTCCTCACATATTATCACTAAATGGAGTGTAGTGTCCTTTGAGGAAGAATTGTGGTTTTTTATTTTTTATTTTTCCTAGAGAAATAAACCTTTGGATGAAAGTCCTCTCAACAGTTGGGGGAGTTGACCTTGGGTAGTCATGTAGAAAATTTATGATTTTTTTTAAAGGGAAATGTTAAAAAGACAAGAGGCTGAAAGAGGTTTTTCTTTGCAGATTTTGAGCCTTCAATAGATCTTTAGCATCAGCTAAAGGGGTCTATTAAGTTTTACAAAAATCCTTTCCTTGGTTGTGGTTGCTTTTCTCATCATTTGTTAGCAAAACAGGCCCAGAGAGGGTAAATTGATTTGCCTAAATTCACATTGTTTGGTCTATTGACTTTCTGCTAACCCAGACTTTCACTTTAGGACATTGATCCATATGGAATTTACCATAGCAGATAGTAGGAATCAGTGATATAGTCTGCTCTTCTCTTCATGGAAATTTCTTTTTCTTTTCTTGTCCCTTTGTTTTTCCATATAAATTTGGATATCACTTTATCTAATTTTATAAAGGGGTTTTTGGTATTTTAATTGCTCCTTAAGCCTGGACTACAAAGCTGTCTCATAAAGTCACAGATTTGGAACTAGCAGGGACCTTTTTGTTGTTCAGTTGTGACCCCATGGACCATAGCATGCCAACACTGTCCACAAGGTTTCCTTGGTAAAGGTACTAGAGTGGTTTACAATTTTATTCTCCAGTGGATTAAGGCAAACAGAGGTTAAATGACCTGCCCAGGATCACATAGCTAATAAGTATCTGAAGCTAAATTTGAACTCAGGTCTTCCCTGACTCCAGGTCCAGTGGTCTAACTACTGAGTCAGCCAGCTGCCTCCTAGAAGGGACCTTAGATGCCATTTAGTCCAACCTCTCATTTTACAGAGGGAAGTGGAAGTCAAAGTCACACAAGTAGCAAAGGCAGGTTTCAAATAGTGGCATCATTGGATCAAAAGTATGGAACGTTTAGTCAGTTTTAATATATAATTCCAAATTCACATCTTAGTTAGACAATTTTGTAGATTCACCAACTATATTAGTGTGCCTGTCTTTGTATAATTCCTCCAACAGAAAAAAAAGGCCAAGGCTTCCACTGCATGTGGGGCCATCTCCAGTCATTCTGATCTGTATCTTGCTACTGGACCCAGGTGCCTTGGGAGGAAAAAGTGAGGCTGATGACTTTAAACAGTCCTGCCTCACTTTAATCCAATTCACTTGCATGTCAGCATCACCTCCCAGATGTCATGGTTCTTTTTGAGAATGAAGGCCAAACGACAGCAACAACAGCTCATCCAATGATGACAATAAAACCAAAAATTCATTTTAAAAAATCTTGGACCATTTACACAGTTCTAGTTGAAAGAAACCATAGAATTGTTCTTAATTTAATTAAATCTTTTACTATATGTTTAGTAGTACATTTTCATGTGGTCATTTATGGTTTCAAAATCTCTTGAAAACTGTTTGTTGTTCATATTCTTGGGTTATTTATCTTGTGGAGCAGAGGTGTCAAACGTACCACCTGAAGTCATGTGCAGATGGAGACACTCACTAATTGTGATCCAGATTAAAATGTAATTGAGAAATACTTAACAAAATAAATAAAATACAATAAAATATAGAAAATGGTAATATGTGGTTTTCTAAATGGCCAACAGGAATCTTTATGTGTAGTTTTGTGTTACGTGAGTTTATGTCACTGTATCAGAAAATGACTCCTGGCATTCAATATTTGTGTAAATCCTTTGCATACTTTTTATATTAGATTGTTATCTGTGATATGTGGAACACATATTTTCCACATTGCCATCTCCCTCATAATTCTACCTTTGTTGAATTAATTCATGAAAAATCCTTTTAATTTATGTAGGCAAAATTACATCTTCTTTATTCTCTTCTATGCTTTGTTTCATTAAGAATTCTTGCTCTAGCAATAACTGTGAAAAGTACTTAATCTCATCATCTATTTAAAAAAATTGTGTGATTGTAAAAAATAAAGTTTATTTGTTATAAGATGACGGTTTAAGATGTTGGTCTAAATCCATTTTTTCTCCAAATTGCTTTCCAGTTTTCTCAGGAGTTTTAGTTCTAGTAATTTTCATTCTCTTGTTTATCAAACATTATTACTATTTACAATTGTTCCTGTTTTTTGCTAACTTGGTATGTTTCACTGAACTACTGTTCTGTTTTTTGAACCAGTTTTGATGGCTATTTATAACACGCTTTGAAATCTGGAAATGTTAATCTCTATTCACCTGCAGTTTTTCTCATGATTTTCCTTGAGATTCTAGAATTTTTGTTCTTTCAAATGAATTTAATTGTTATTTTATCTAGTTCTATAAAATATTCTCTTGGTAATTTAATTGGTTTAGCATTAAATGTACAAATTAATTTAGGTAGTATTGCCTTTTGAATTATAATGAAATAATGCAGACATGAACAATGATTCTTTCCATGTCATGCATGTTTTATTGTTATGGTTGTAGTTATGTTTATTTAAATCCTGTGTGCGTCTTGATGACTAACTTTCAGATATTTCATGTATTATGCAGTTACTTTGAGTAGATTTTCTCTTATTATGGTTGCTTCCTGGATTCTATTAGAACTGTATAGAAATGCTAAAGATTTTCATAGATTTATTTTGTATCCTGCCACCTCACTATAGCAATTTATCATTTCAATTAGTTTCTTTCCTGATTTTCTGTAATTTTCTAAGCACACCATTAAATAGGAATAGCTTTGTCTCCTCCTTGACATTGTTTATACCTTTAATTTTGTTCCTTTATTTTATTATTCTAGCTAACATTTCTAAAAATTCAAATAGAAGTGGGGAGAGAAGACATGTTTACTTGACACTGCTTAACTTGGGAAAATTTCTAAGGTTTTCCTATGGCACATAATGCTAGCTCTTGGTTTTAAATATGTTTTTGATCATATTAAAGAAGGACTCTTTAATACCTGTGCTGTTTAGGACTCTAAACATGTTAAATTTTTCTCAAGTTTTTTTTTCTGTATTTATTGAAATAGTTATGTGATTTTTGTCATCTTTGTTGTTTACATCACTAATTTTGATAATTATTTTCCTAACGTGGAACCATTCTTGCATCCCTGGTATGACTACAGCTTGGACACAGTGAATTATCTTTTGGACATATTCCTTTATTCTTGGATATATTCCTCTAGTCCTTTTGAAATATTTGATTAAAAAGTTTTGTATTAATATTCATTAAATACCTACTATGTGCCAGGCATTATTTTAAGTGGTAGGGATTAAAAAACAAAGGTGAATCAGTCTTTATTCTCAGGGAATTCCTATTTTACTGAGTGAAATAAATATGGAAATATACATATAAACAGAAGGCAATTTTTGAGGGGGAAGTTGCTAGTAGTTGGAGGTGGGGTGGGGTAAGAAGTGCTTCATGCAGAAGGTGGCACTTGAGCTGATTCTTGAATGAAACTAAGAATTCTAAGAGAAGGAGGCAAGGAGGAGGGTATGCATTCCAGAAATGAGGAACAGTCAATGAATGCAGGGCATAGAAGAGGAAAAATGAAGTGTCATATATGAAGAAGACTAGTATAGCTGGATTGTAGAGTGTACAAAGGAGAGGAATGTGTAATGAGTTCGTAAAGGGGCCAGTTTGTGAAGAGCATTGAATGTTCATTAGAGACAGTCTGCATTATTGTTTTGTTTATTTTGTCGGGAAGGACATTGTGCTAGTCTACTTCTTTAATTGCTTTGCTAAAACCTATATTTACAACATGCTGCTGGTCAGGCAATCTAGCATACTTGTCAAAAAAGGAAATGAAATTAATTTGGAATCACCTATGCTCGATGAATTTGTTTTCCTTTTAGAATGTTCAAGATCAGGGGTGGGGAACTTATGTTCTTGAGGCCACATGTGGCCCTCTAGGTACTCAAGTGTGACCCTTTGACTGAATCCAAACTCTTTGTTCTGTGAAGCTTGGATTTAGTCAAAGGGCCACACTTAAGGACCTAAGAGGGCCCTGAGGTCACAGGTTCCCCACCCCTGTTCTAGACATTAGAGGGCAGTTATGTGGTACAATAAATGCCTGGTTCTGGAGCCAGGAAAACCTGAGTTTAAATTTAACCTCAGACATTTACTAGCTGCATGACCCTGGGCAAATCATTGAACTTTTACTGCCTCATTTTTCACCTCTATAAAGTGAGGATAATAATAGATCTGAGGGTTGTTAAGGATATTAATTAAGTACTTTGCAAATCTTCAAAGTGCTCTATTTATGTTATCTATTTATTAATATATAATGATGGTGTTCAAAACCCTCCCCTGAATATTACATTCTATAATTCTGCTAGGACTTGAGGTCAAATTCATTGGCCTATAGTTTGTCAAGTTTAATATCTTCCTGGATTTGAAAAGCAGGATGCTTGCTCTTCTCCAGCAGTGTAGAATCCCATTCTAAGTGGGATTAATTTAAATCTAAATATATATATATAAATATAAATAAATCTAAAGATTAATGACAGTGACTCAAATCTTATTTCTTCCTTTGAGCCCTTCCTGACCTTCCCTGGAGGGCAGGGATTTCTCCCTGCTTAAATTTCTCCCAGAACTTTGCTTGGCTCTCTTCTTTATACTTTTGCATACTCTTCAATTATGATTATATATTTGCATATTTTTCTATTATTATCAGTTTTCAAACTTCTTGAGAACAGTTACTGTAGCAAATCCCTCTTGTACCCCCCTGTTAAATGGCAGCTAGGTGGCACAGTGGACAAAATGCTAGGCCAGGAATTAGGAAAACCTAAATTAAAATTTGGCCTCTGACACTAGCTGTGTGACCCTGGGCAAGTCACTTAAACCTGTTTGCCTCAGTCTCCTCATCTGTAAAATGAACCAGAAAAGGAAATGGCAAACCACTTCAGCATCTTTGGCAAGAAAATCCCCAAAAAGGTCAGGAAGAGTAGAACACAAATGAAATGACTTAGCAACAACACACTTGGAGGCCTCCGGATCCCCACCCCTGTAGCTGTTAGAAGCCACAGGGAGAATTTGGTTGGTAACAGATGAAGAATCTTCACATTCTCTGAGTTCAGGGAATATTTCTATACGTTAGTGAAAATGCCACTGGATGAGGCATCATGAACACTGAGATCTATTCTTTGTTTTGCCACTAACTCATTGGCAAAACACGACCTCTCTGGGTCCCAGCTTCTTAAAATGTAAAATGAAAGGTTTGGTCTAAATGATGAACCAATTAACTAACAAGCATTTATTAAGAACCTATCATGTACTTGACATTAGGCTAGGACCTCAGCTTACAATGATCTTTAATGTTTTACTTCCAGCTGTAAAATTCTGTTTCAGCATTTGGTTAAATGAGTATCTTTCACTTTCTGTCAACTTGATGGAAGGAATAAGTTAGGCACTGTGCAGGATCTGACTGCAGTGTCATTACTTGATTTATCATTTACTGTTTTAAAAAATGATAAATTCTTCCCTATACTTATAATTTTAATTATCTTTTAGTTTAAAACAAAAACATTAATTAAAAAACTATAAAAGTGAAGCCCATACTAATTATCTGAGAATGCATGTTCTAACAAATACTGTAATGTAATTTGCATATAGATGAAGCCAAAAAAACCCCAGTGGGAATACTGTTTATTCTAAAACTGGATTCCTGCATCAACAATCAGAGTTTCTTTGTAATTGTTGTCAAAGCTTTGGATGTTCATCTCTGTGGGTAATTTAAAAGCTATTGAAAACATGCTGTATCAAGAATGGTACCTCAAGATCTATCAATTAGCAATTAGCAATTCTCTCTCCCTCTCTCCTTGTCTCCCTCTCTATGTCTTCTTGTGCCATTTGGTAATTTATCGGAGCAAACCTAACTAAAATACTACTTGCTAATTATAATCCAAATCTTCTATAGTGCCCATGATCTTCATCATTCCTTTATTACTAGTTCATACTACTCTGAATTATTCTTTACTTTTTTATTCTTATGTTTTCTTTTTCCCAGTAGAAAATTCGAACAATGCCAAAATAGAGAATAAATATTCCCCTCAATCAGAGTATGGAGAGGGAGAAACAAGATATCCAACTTTCTCAGTATCTTTCTGATATTTGTTACAGTTCTAATGTCAAGGCTTGGACTGACTGCCTTGTGAAGGGGACCAAATCACTAAAGATCCTGCAAAGGGCATTTTTTCCCAATGTGGGAAAAGAAGAATCTAATATGGGTTTGGAATTAGATGGTAGGGTTTTCTACTGTAACAGCAGTTCAAAAAATTCTGTCTCAAGAAGGATGCAAGGGGAAAGACCTGGATAGAAAGAGTGGCAGCAGAGGCAGATGAAAGCCTCTTTCTAGGGTGGCTGATTCTAAGCTTTACTGTGACTGTGGCCTTTTCCTTTACCTGGACCAAAGCTTGGCTTATGAAAAGTGACTGAGAGGGGAAACTCCTGGAACAACAGTAAATTTGTCCTACTCCATGTTTCTCCATTGTGTTCTTGCTTTATGAAACAGGCAACGTATTTCATTACTAAGTGTTTCTTTGCCACTTAAAATTTTTCTTACTGACTATGTTTTTAAACAGTGGTGTACCAGATAAAGGTGAGATAATCTTAATTGCATCCTGAATTTGTTTTTTTTTCCTAGGGAGGAGGGGCTCTTAACTTGGGGTTTAAAGACCCCCAAAGAGGCCCACGGAAAGATTTCATTTGATCTGTGAACTTGAATGGGAAAAATACATTTTTATTTCCTTGTAATTGATTTTCTTTGAAATCGTGTATATTTTCTTTTAGTTATTTAAAAACATTTTATAGAAAAGGGGTTCAAAACCTTTACCAGATGGCCAAAGGGGTCCATGTCACAAAGAAGGTCAAGAATCTTTGTCTGTAGAGAGTATGATGGGGTATATGGAACCCATGGAAAAATGATTACACCAAATTCATCTCTCTGGAAGACAACCCCTCTCTCTAAACTCTGTGTGTGGGAAATCAATACCTTCCCTGGAGGCTCAGAAAATTTGATCAGTTTTATTTATAATCTGTATTTTAACCTTTAGAAAAACTTTTCTCTCAAAATGATCAAATAAAAGGGGAAATGACTCATTTGTACAAAAATATTTATGTTTTTGCTGAGTTGTTTAGTCATGTTGAACTCTTCATGACTCTATGAAGAATAAAAAAATTTATGGCAGCAATTTTCATGGTGGCAAAGGATTGGAAATCAAGGAGATGGCCCATCAGTTGGAGAATGGCTGAACAAGTTGTGGTATATGATTGTGATGGAATACTATTGTGTTGTAAGAAATGATGAGCAGATTGTTTTTAGAAAAACTTGGGAAGTCTTACATGAATTGATGCAAAGTGAAGTGAGCAGAACCAGAACACTGTACATATTAATACTAACAGTATTGTAGGGATGGTCAACTGTGAAAGACTTATCCACTCTGATGAAGACAATGATACAAGAGAATTCCAAAGGACCCATGACGAAAAATGCTATCCACCTCCAGAGAGAGAATTGATGAACTCTGAGTGCAGATTAAAGCATACTTCTTTTTTTTTAATTTAAATGCTTTATTAACTGCTGATTTACATCATTTGTTTCCACCAGATTTTGAGTTACAAATTTTCTCCCCGTTTTTCCCCCACCCATCCCCCCAAAACAGCAGTCCCACAGGATATCCCCACCTCCAATCTGCTCTCTCCCATATTTTCTCCCATACCCGTTTCAACTTTTCCAATGGATCTCTATGCCTCAGTGCCTGTATATCTTTTTTCTTAATTACATGTAAGATGGTATTAATAATAGTACACACACACACACACACACACACACACACACACACATATATATTTGAATATTTGATTTTAAAACTTTCAATTCCAGATTCATTCCCTTCCCCCCCTGCCACCCATCCCCACTGGGGGGACAAGCAGTTCAGTATAGATTGTACATGTGTGGCTAATGCAAAACAATAACATAGTAGATGTATTGTAAAAGACTGACTATATTTCCCTCCCTCCTATCCCACCTCACACTTGTTCTATTCTCTACTTTGATCCTGTCCCTTTTCAAAAGTGGGTGCTTCCAACTTCCCTCCCCCCAAGCCTGCCCTCCCTTCCATCATCCCCCCTCTCATCCCCTTCCCCCCCTATTCTCCTGGAGGGTGAGATACCCTATTTAGTGTGTATTTCCCTCCCTTCTCAAGCCAGATTCAATAGGAATAAGGTTGACCTATTCCCTTTTGCCTTCCTATTCTTCCCCTCCATTGTAACCATTTTCCCTTGCCTCTTCTGTATGAGATAATTTGCCCCACTCTGTCTCTCCCCATCTCCTCTCATTATATTCCTCTCACCTCTTAATTTCACCTTTTAAATATCATCCCTTCCTGTTAAATTGGTCCCGTGCCCTCTATCTATGTATACCTGTAAACGTATATACACACATTCACATATGTATTCATATGCCCGCATACCCTCATATAAAGACATATATATATATATATATATATTTCTAATCCCTTCAACTACTGAGAAAAGTTTCATAGGTTACAATTATTGTTTTTCCATGTAGGAATGTTAATAGTTCAACTTTGGCCAGGTGGCTCAGCGAGCAAGAGCACCGGCTCCAGTGTCGGGATGACAGACAGTCAGCGCCACACCCAGAAACAACAACTGGCCATGCAACCCCGAACAAGCCACTCAACTCTGATTGTTTAAAAAAAAAATAGTTCAACTTTGATAAGTTCCTTATGATTTCTTTTCTCTGTTTACCTTCTCATGCTTCTTTTGCTTCTTGTATCTGAATGTCAAATTTTCTATTCAACTCTGTTTTTTTCAGCAAGAATGCTTGAAAGTCCTGTATTCCACTGAATGACCATATTTTCCCCTGAAACATGATACTCAGTTTTGCTGGGTAGGTGACTCTTGGTTTTAATCCCAGCTCCCTTGACCTCCGAAATATCACATTCCAGGCCCTTCGATCCCTCAGTGTAGAAGCTGCCAGATCCTGGGTTATCCTGATTGTGTTTCCACAATATTCAAATTGTTTCTTCCTGGCTCCTTGTAATATTCTCTCCTTCATCTGGGAATTCTGGAACCTGGCTATAATATTCCTAGGAGTTTTCTTTTTGGGATCTTTTTCAGGAGGTGATCGGTGGATTCTTTCAACCTCTATTTTGCCCTCTGGTTCTAAAACATCAGGGCAGTTTTCTTTGAGAACTTCCTGGAGGATGCTTTCCAGGCTCTTACTTTGGTCATGGCTCTCAGGCAGTCCAATAATTTTTAAATTATCTCTCCTGGATCTATTTTCCAGGTCAGTGGTTTTTCCCATGAGATATTTCACATTGCCTTCTATTCTTTCATTTGTTTGGATCTGTTTAACAGCATCTTGATTTCTCATAAAGTCATTAGCTTCCATTTGCTCCAATCTAATTCTGAAGCAATGATTCTCCTCAGTGAGCTTTTGAGATTCTTTTTTCCATCTGGCAAATTCGACTTTTTAAGGCATTCTTCTCCTCATTGCGTTTTTGAGCCTCCTTTGCCATTTGAGTCAGTCTGTTTTTTAAGGTATTGTTTTCTTCAGTCAGGCTGTTGACTCTCATTTCATAATTTTCTTGCATTGTTCTCATTTCTCTTCCCAATTTTTCCTCCACTTCTCTTATCTGCTTCTTAAGGTCCTCTATGGCCTGTAACCAGCTTGTATTTTCCTTTGATGCTTTTGGTGCAGGAGTTCTGACTTCACTGTTTTCCTCCTGTTCCATGCCTTGCTCCTTCTTGTCCCCAAAATAGGAGTGTAATGTTGGAATCTTCTGTCTGCTTTGTTTCCTTTGCCTGCTCATTTTGCCACTCAATGATTTGACTTTTGGGCTTTTTGCCACAGTAGGACTCTGCCACCAGACAGGGGAGTTTTCGTCCCAAACGCTGGGGTTTTCTCAGCTGCTGGAGGTATTAGATGGGTGCCCTCTCTGAGGTCTCCACATGCTCTGGCAAGCTGGACACACACCCCAGGACCTCCACCCTAGACTGCAATCCAGATCCAAGCAGGTTAAAGCAAGAGCGATGACCTCTCAGACTGGTGCTTGGTCCCCCTACACTCTGCAGGCCAGGAGCTGAAACCACCATGTGTCACTGGCAGGCTGTGCTGGCGTCTCAGCGGTTTCTCGCTCGGGGGCAAAAGTCATGCACTCCCACTTACTGGGTCCCAAAGTCCAGACTGCACTGGCCTCTCACCTTGTCCTTCGCATCTATGTATTGATAAATCTGGAAACGACCACAGCTGCTGCTGATCTGGAGTCCCTCTGGCTGGCGGCTGGTCAGGCCCGCCCTGGGGCTAAAGCCTCAGCCTGGTGCTGGGCTTGGCTCCCAGAGCGCTGCGCTGGCCCATTCCTGCCGGCCTGCTGGGCTGTCCTCAGCAGGAGGTTAGCTTCTCTGTGTCATTTTGTGGGTTCTGCAGCTCCAAAGTTTGTTTAGAGTCCCCTTTTTACATGGATTGGGGAGGGTGGAAGCTGGAGCTACGGGAAGGTCGTGCTTCTACTCCGCCATCTTGGCTCCACCCCCGACAGTCCCTCTAAAGCATACTTCTTTAACTTTTTTAAACTTTTCTCTATGTTTTCTTTTGTAACATGGGCTAATATGGAGTTAAGTTTTGCACGAGCTCACATGTATAATTGATATCAAATTGCTTGGTTTCTTGGTGGTACTGGAGGGAGGAAGAGAATTTGGAACTCAAAATTTTAAAACTAAATGTGAAAATGTTTTTAACATGTAATCGGGAAATATTTAATGAAATAAATAAAATATATTGGGGAAATAGTTATTTTAGAAAAAAGTCATATGCAACTTGAACTATTACTCTAAAATCAAAATGCTTATAAGTGATCATTATCTCCAGGTAGACTCTATCACTTTTTATCAGGTCCTTGAATTTTTTTCTGCCTCCTGAGGTAAAGGAAAGGAAGGGGGAATAGAATCTCTAGATAAAGTCACAGTACTGTCTGGCGCAGTACTTACTAAATGCTTGGTGATGGTCCTAATCATTCTGAGTCTGACCTCTCATATCTCAGAAACAACAGCGTGGGCCTATTCTACAGAGCTATTCCACATATATACATAGTAGGTGCTTAATAAATGTTTGTTGAATTTTACAAGCTTCTTGGAGCAGCCATATTACTATGCATATTACACTTGTATTATAAAATGTTAATACAAGGAAGGACCTTAGAGATTATTTAGCTTCCACACCTTTAATTTACAGAGGAAGAAACAAGTTTGGTGGGAAACCAGTGACATATGAAGGTCACACATCCATGAAGGGTAGGGTATGCAATAGAATCCAGGTCTCTTAACTTTTTGCCTGAAAATATTTCTGCTGCCATCTTGCTATCACATATTACCTTGTATTATAATTCTTTGAGTACTTTTTATGGCAAATGTCAAGAAAATGTCCACTTTATTGATGTATTCCCCTATAGCACTGAAGTTTCTATATTCCGTAACACTAACACTTTTTATAAATTTTGCACTATCTATATCCCCAGCACTTTGAACATATTAAACATTTAATACATTTTTCATTCATTCATTTATTCTTTCATTGACAATGTTATGCTCAAAACGAGTTTGATGAATGAATAAAAAATCAATAAATGATGAAATTGTGTGCTTACATATTGAGGTTTTAAAGACACTAAAATTTGTACACACATGCATGCTAGTGAGGGCATGTATTGTCTATGGTCTTTCTGGTGAATAGTTCAGAGAAGTTCTCATCTTGTATACTACTGATTGAGATTGTAATTTGTTTAATGCCTCCTTGAGTAGTAATTAATGTGCAGTTGGGAACTTCAGAAGAGAACCTCATATGATGGCTAAATGTTTCTAATTATCCCCTATTGCTCAACTGTTTGATCATTCATGAGGGCTGCTAGTTAACTACCTATTATCATATTTTAGTCTTTCTCCCTCCACTTGAAAATTATAGTCATTGATTGACACTCAGATTATTGGACATTCAGATTACTGGACACTCACGTTATTGGACACTAGATTTAGGAGACATTAGCCTTCACCAAGAGGTTTCCCTTTTCAGTTCATATTACCATAAAAATGAGAAAAAGTAAAATCTCATTAGGCATTTCATTGCCTTGAGATGATAGTATGAAGATAGAGTATGAATGCCTGACTGCATTCACAGACACAGTTATCACACCCAAAGTTTTGAATCATTAAATAATCTTTCTTTTTTGTTTGTGACAGACCCCTAAAACCAGGAGCCTCTAAGCCTCTGTGATACTCTGTTGATTATTTCCTAATTATTCAGTATATAGTTTTTTTGAATGTAGTAATATGCTATGTTGTCTCTCCTATTAAAATGCAAGCAAGCTCCTTGAGGGCAGAAACTATCTTTTTTTTTTTTTGGTATCCATAGTGATTAGAATAGTGCCTGGCTCATATAGGTGCTTAATAAATGTTTATTAATTGACTGACTGGCAGTGCTTTCAGTGCCCTTCAATGTCCTAATAACTGTGTAGGTCTCCTCTTTCTTCTTCACATCTCTACTTTGCTGGGTTTTTTCTTTTCTGGGAGCTTGTAGATCCTATGCTTATACTCTCCATTTCTTAAGGTTTGGGTCTCTCTCATTAACCTCTCCCTGCTTATGATATCAGAAATAGAAAATCAAACAGATTTACCTGAATGAGAAAATCTCATTCCCCTTTATAAAACCTATGTCCTTTGTCTTTGAGTGTCTCTCCTGTGAAGATGATTGAGACCCAGGGATCCTATACTAAAGAGCAGAAGTAATTGAAAGCTCAGTGAAGCTGGGGATGTCAAGTCTGAGGGGGACTTCTGTGAAGGGCCATCATGGATCCCTCACTCTTTCTCCTTCTATGTTCCAAAGACCAGACCACCAGAGGTCCTTGAACCTACACCAGTTGTATTTTTCCCTATGACTCAATTGGGTACAGAGAGGTGGTGAGAAACCTGCAGCTGAAGCATTCTAAACAACTATAAGATAAGATCACTCAGAACTGAACATTTAAAAAATATCAGTAGCTTAGTGGGAAGAGCACTATGTAATTCCTGCTACCAAGGAGAAATGCTGGTAAATCACTTATGCTCTGGAATTTTGAGTTACAGTGGGCTAAAGCTGATCTGAAAAAAAAATAGAATGGAAGAATGAAAGAGAAGGAAGGAAAGAAAAAAGAAATGAAGGAAGAAAAAGAAAGGAAAGAGAAGAATACTCATTCAAATCCTGGTTCTGACTTAGAATTGGTGGCTTAACTATTTTCTAGTCATAACCTTTCTGAATTTTAATTTCCTTGCCACTAAAAAGGGAATGGATAACTAGGTGGCCCGTGGATAGAATACCAGGCCTAGAATCAGGAAGACTTGAGTTCAAATTCAGCCACAGACACCTAATCATTGTGTGATTCTGGGCAAGTCACTTAATCTTGTTTGCTTCAGTTTCCTCATCTGTAAAATGAGCTGGAGAAGGAAATGGTAAACCACTCCAAGATCTTTGCCAAAAATCTCCAAATGGAGTCACAAAGAGTTGGACATGACTTTAATAACTCAACAACAAGGAATAATACTATTTGTTCTATCCAGATCATGAAACTGTTATGGGAAATGTTTTGTAATCATTAAAAATGCTGTTAAACATATGCTATTGCTATTACATCAGCGAGGCAGTGTGATAGAGTGGGTAGAAGGCCAACTTTGGAGTCAGAGAGGCGTGGGCTCAAATCCTGCCCCTGACATATCCTAGTTTTGTAACCAGGTACTTAACCTCTAGATGCTGCAAGAAAATTCCCAAGTGTGTAAGTTAGAGATGAGTTACTGGTGATCACTGTCCTCACCATATAGGCTCCCCTTCCTAATTTGTTATCTGTCAGTATCATTTATTCATGTTAGGTTCATTGATTCCTCTCTCCTTCACTTCTAGAATCTGATGTCATCAAACTGTTGATTCTTCTATGAAATATCTTTAATCTATTATTTCCTTTCTGTTTCCATTTATATACATGCATACATACTACTAATAAAAACAACAGTTAGCATTATATAGAACTTTAAGGTTTACAAAGTGCCTTCTCTATTTTATCTTCGCAACAACCCTACAAGGTGGGTGCTAGAATTATTCCCATTTTACAGATGAGGAATCTGAGGCTGAGAGGGGTTAAGTGATTTTGCCCAGAGTCACATAGCTAGTTAGTATCTGAGGCAAAATTTGAACTCTATTCTCTACTTCAAGTCTAACATTCTGTTCACTGGGTCCCCAGTTGCCACATAGACAAACATATATATATATATATATATATACATATATATATACACATAATGTAAATATGTATATAGACATATAGCTGTATGTAAATAAAAGGGCAAGTTTCTCTCAGTAGAATATAGTCAAGTAGGAAATATATTTAATATATTCTAATAGGCATTTTCTGTATGCTGTGTAGTTTCTCTCTACATTTCTTAGCTTTCCTCAACAGATTATGAGAGGGACCTTTCCAATAGCAGAGTTTAGCAAGTTTAACATAGGATGATTCTCCCTTTTAACTGAACTGATACTTGGTACTTTTCTCTGCTTCACTGTAAATAAATTATGTGGAATTCCAAACTTGGTCCTTATTTCCTTGTTTAGAAAATAAAGCCACCAAGTTAATGGTGCTCAGCAAAAAAAAGCAAATGTTAACATATTTCTGTGTGTGTACACATACATACACCCGGGCAAGAAGCTAGTTCAGGCACAAGGTTAACATCTAAATATTTTGCTTTGCTTTACAAATCTACTCCAATGTACTCCACATTTAAGAAGTCTCTACTTACAGGTTTTCGGACATCAGGGAGGGTCATCCATAATGGAAACACGATGGGAAGAACAATCAGGAAGGTGATCTGTTTGCGGGTATTGGTCGGCCAGGACAAGCTGAGTGGCTGGTCATCTTCATCTTCACCTGTATCTGAAGCCTATGTTGGAAAAAGACACATGAAGAGCGTTGGGGATGCCAAATAAGGAAAATAAAGCTTGAGTGGGTAAGCTCAGATCCTATTTAAAAAACTCATGGGAATGCTTCAGTTTTCATTTATTACTTATTTCTAAGTGTTCACCTTTTGTCACATTCAACCCAAGCCACAGGGAGACAAGTAATTTTGTCAATATTGAAACTCATTAATGTTCTAGTCTCTCTTTTATTTTACTTTAATTTCTTAATTCCCCCCCCTTTTTTTTTCTTTATTCCCCTGGCCTCCTCATGGCTACCATTAGACACAAATACTTATGTAAAACCATTCTATACCTATTTCTATTTATCAGTTCTTTTTCTGGATGTAGTATTTTCCTTCATAGTTAATTTGGGCATTTGTAATAGTCAAAATGACTTAGTCACTCAAAGCTGTTCTTAACAAAGTATTGCTGTTACTGTATATAACATTCTCTTGCTCTGCTCATTTCACTCTTCACTATTTTGTGTAAGTCTATCCGTATTTTTTTTTTAACATCATCAAGCTCATAATTTCTTATAGCACAGTAGTAGTCCAGTCTCTCTTTTCTTAACAGAGTAGCCCAGACCCCTAACTTTTTCAGCCTCAAGAGAAATAAATGAGAGCTCCTGGTCTTTTGTTCCCATTGCAGTCCCTGTGACAGCCTAGTGGCTAGGTCCTAGCCCAAAGCTCCCTACCTTGACCACCACTTCTTGATGTATGTTGTATCCCCCAGTAGAATATAAGCTCCTGTAGGATAGGGATAGTTTCACTTTTGTATTTTTATCTTCAGTGGAAAGCATGGAACCTGATACATAGTAGGTATTTAACAAAGGCTTACTGGTTGATTAATTGAATCAAAGACCAGTGTAACAGTTCACAGAAACTTTCTGAAAAACTTGCTACTTTTGCAAGTTAACACTTCAGACTCAACATGTCTTAAATCTGTGGAATTGTAGAATGTTAGAATTGAAATGGACCTTTAGGAACTTGCTAGCTTGCTCTAGCAAATGCTAGAGCTCTAGCTTGCTCTAGCAAAGGACCCTAAAAGATGACCTTTTCTACCTGTTCTTGCTTAACATATCAAAGAAATATTTTAATAATTCAAAAGATCTGGGATTTCAAAGGATACAGGTAGGCTAAATTTGGCATTATATGAAATTTGGTATAGCATAAAGTTATTCTTCCACCATACAACTATTCTTATAGAAAACATTCACAAGGCTCTATAGTCTCAGATTTTATTACTGGGAAGTCAGCCCTCTGATGTCTAGTCTTTGTTAACTTAGCTAGGTTGGCATTTGGACACTTGTCTGTAAAAGGACCCCACACTGAAAACTTTTCCAACTTTGTAGGACCTGATAGATCATGTAGGAGTGACATTGGTTTCTCAAGGGTTATGCCAGCAGAAAACCTAAGGAAGGAGCAAAAATTTAAACTTTATTTTATGGGATGAATTGCCCTGCTTTTGATGAAATAACAGTGATGAGATATCTAATTTTTAAATATTAAATTGTCAATCAACCAACAAGAGAAAGGGAATAAGCATTTCTGTAGTACCTATGATGTGTCAGGCATTGTGCTAAGCTAATATTTATGAATATTTTCTTATTTGATCCTCACAACAACCCTTTGAAGTATGTGCGGTTCTTTCCTCCATTGTACAATTGAGGAAACTGAGGCAAATAGAGATTACATGACTTGCCTGGGGTATGCTGCTAATAAGGTATCTGAGGCTGAATTTGGACTCAGGCTTTCCTGACTCCAGGTCCAAGGCTCTATCCACCATGCCACCTAGCCACCTCACAAACAATTTATTAAACATTTACCTTTACCAGGTAGTGCTAGGCACTGGGGATAAAATTACAAAAGTGGAACGGCCCTTACCCTTAGTGAGCTTATAGTCTGCCACAGATCATTTGAGTTAGAAACAAGGTTATGGACGTTGACATCTTATAAATGTTAATACTGCTTTGTTTCAACAGAGGAACGTGGACTGTATTTAGGGAAGTAATGGGCTAGTAGAATCCTTTGAGACAGTGTGGAAAGTGGACCTGGCTTTGAAACCCAGTTTTGACACTTACAAATTCTGTGATCCAGGGGAAAGTTACTTAATCCTCAGTTTTCTCCTCTATAAAATGGGGATAATAATATCTACCTCATAGAGTCGATGTGAATGAAGATCAAAGGATAACACATATAAAGGGCTATGCAAACCTAAATGCGCTTAATGGACTATATAAATGTTAGTTCTTATTATTACTTGCAACTGATCCTGATAGCAAGCCTTAAAGCTTTATGTAAATGTAAGTTATTTTATTGTCAAGACTGCTCACATCCTATAATGTCAGAGTTGGAAGAAACATTGGAGATCACAAAACCTCATTTTACACAGGAGAAAAGTGAGTCCCAGAAAGGTTGTTTCCTTCAAAACTCAACCTAAGTACAGCCTTCTACACATATCTTCTGTGTAGCTGTGCCCTCTCACTCAAAACTGCCTTGTACTTATGGTGTGTATACTTATATAAATGATTAAGAAGTCTCTCCTGATAGAATTTGAGCTCCCAGGGAAGGAATGGTTTCTTTTTTGTTTTTGTATTACTAGAGCCTAGCAGTAAAAGGAGCTTAATGAATGCTTGTCTTGCCCAAGGTCACACAGTTAACAAATAGGAAAGCTGGTTTTCAGAACCCAGGTCTCTTGACTTAAAATTAAATGGTGTCTCCACTATGCAACTGTCTAAGCTCAGTTTTTACAAGTCTAGGAAGCTGATAAAAATGAGAAAGCATAAATTACTGATAGTGACAACTCAGAAAATGAGATGCATTTGACAAAAGATCCACAGGGCAAAAGTTCTATTCCATGAGATTTTTGCTTATCTTTAAAAAAATTTTAACTCCTTTGTTAAAAATGAATACTTTTGGTATTGGTTTGAAAAAACAGAGGACACAAAGTCTAGAAAACATAACAATTCTTTTGCTTCTAATAAGATGCTAGTGGCTTCTTCTGTTCTCAAGTTTTGGCCTCTTAAAAATTGGCAAAAGCTAAAGGATGTTCACTTCCTTAAAGTTCAGCAGCTGGTAGTTCCATTTGTAACAAATATTAATGACATTTAAAAGTAACCTTCAATTAGTGTATTTGTAATTACTGTCTGAATACATTTAAGTTTTCAATTTAATAAACAAGCATAAGAATTATATCAGTGAACCAAATCATACAAAATAAACTTTTGGGTTCATATAACAAAGTATCTGAATTAATTTAGATTTACTGAAGTCTTTTGTTTTTAAAATTGAAGTTATTTCCATATATATTACCCTTAGGGATTCTTCCCTTATAGCAAGGAAAAAAAACAATTAAGAAAAAGTGACACACTTCTTATTCGATAGTTTATGAGACATTTCATACCTATATCCCCCATCTCCCCAGTGAAACTTGGAGGCAAGATGAGCTATGACAATTGCAAAAATTTCACCTTAATTTTAATATCTTTCCATATATTGTTGTCTTATATGTTGTTTTATTGGTTCTGTTTACTTCAATCTATTATCTTCCCATACTTCTCTGAATTAACAGTTTCTTATATAGTAGTGTATTACATTCATACATCACAATTTGTTTAGTCATTTCCCAATCAATGATAACCCACTTTCTTTCAGCCACTTTGCTAATACAAAAAAATGCTGCTATGAATATTTTAAAATATTTGAGAACTTTCTGTCTTTGACTTTTGTGGGGTTCATCAGTGGGATTTATGGGTCAGAGTTAGAAATTGTCTAGTCATTTCTCCCCTATAATTCCAAATACCATGGTAACTTTAGATTTATAAAGGATGCAAAGGGAAAAAAAAGCAAATACTGCCTAGATTTAAATCCCATCCTACTCCTTCCACACATTTCTGTTTTTTTTTCCCCTTCAATTGAATGGAAAAATACTTCCTATCTCCCTTGCATTCCATCATGGCTTCAAAAATTCTGGAAATTTTATATTGTGTGTGTAGTAAAATTCCTACAAATTTCTAATACAAGATGTCTGAATTGAGTTTTATTGAACTGAACTTGTGAGGAAATATTCTTTATGTGTTACAAAGTTCTCATGTTCAGTTTTTCAAAGACTCTTGATCATTTTCAAATGAAATTCCTACAAATTTATTGTGCTATGTTTTGCCGCTCTGATAATAGGGATGAGGGGAAAAACAACAGCAACACACTAGTCTTATGTTTCCTTGAAAAATCAACTCTCCAAACAGATTTACATTAAGACATGTTTAGGTAAAGACAATTACAAAGCACATGGCTAGGGTATTCATTATTCACCCCTAATTTATTCTTCTAGATGAAAGCTAAATCAGAGTCATATTTATTTCAGCTGTTCACACAGAATAAAGAAATTAACTGAATAGAGCATAGATTTAGAACAAGAAGAAATCTTAAAGGTCACCTGGTCCAAATCCCTCATTTTGTAGATGAGGAAAATTAGGCCTAGAAAAGTCAAATTCAGTCAAGGTCAATCAGGCAGTCAGTGGCAGAACTGAAATTTGAACTTAACTATTTAGATACCTCCTATAAAATTGTACCATTTCCCCGCCATCTAGTTCAATGTGCAAATCAGATCATAACAATAGAAACTGTTTCTATAAATTACTATTCACTTGAGATCTTTCAGCTTAACCTTGTACTTAAAAATCAGAATAATCTATGGAGTTTTTTTTGTCATAAGGAATGAACATTAAATAATAAATGCTTTCTTCACGCAAAAACCATGAGGTGGATAAAAATCATATAAAGAAAGAAACTTCCAATAAAATGTGGGGAAAATCCATTTTTCTCCCTGAGAACTTCTGTAGTTTTCTCCCCAAGTCAACAAACTCAATGTCATACCCGTGTTTCCCCGATAATAAGACACTGTCATTAATTTTTTTGGACAGAAAAACACCAGAGGGCTTATTTTCAGGGGAGGGCTTATTTTAATGAACATTGACAACAATTTTAATAAACAGGTAAATGTGAACCAAAAAAATGTACCGTAATGTAGCGTGTAGCGCAGGGGATCACCTTCACTACAGTAGCAATCTCAATAGGGCTTATTTTCGGGGGAGGGCTTATTTTAGAGGAATCTTACACAGTAAGGGGAGGACTTATTTTCGGGATAGGTCTTTTATCGGGGAAACACGGTAGATTCTCATGACATCAAGGGCCCAAGCAGATATGGGAGGATTTTCTCTCGGCTAGTAACCCCACCTAGGAAACCTAGGGAAATGTAAACCTAGTACTCACTAATAATCTGAGTGAAACAATCTACTTGCAAACCCACAGTTCGAAATATGACAGAAGAAAGTTTTGTTAAAAGGAGAAGAAAACCAACACCTCTAAAAGTCACATCATTGGGCCCAAAGATATATGTGTAACAGGGCACGTATAATGCTGTCCTGCCTGCTTACAGCTGACTATAGGTACCTTAATTTATAGTCACATCAACAGAGGACTAATAGGAAGGCCTTTTCAGGGCTGCTCATTTACCTTTGGTGTCTACCTTTCACCCAACTCTCACTTGTGGCTCCAAAAAGCTGTAGCATTTACAGTGGCCACACTTTGGTAAAACTGCCTTGGTAGATGGGCTAAACCAGGGTCAGGGGAATTGACAAGCCATTGTTGAGTTAAACATGTGAAGATTTCCCTGGAAAAATGAGAACAATTTGTTCTAACAGCCCTAAGGGCAGAGGAAGCAGATGCCATGCAGTGTTTAGAGCTTGGTCAGACACTGAAGATGTCATGTTCAATCCACTACATCCTGGACCATGGCCAGTCATCTCGACTTTTGTCTTGCCACTGGACTTTGATGATTCTGGAAGGGAGAGTGAAGCTGATGACTTTATGCAGCTCAGCCTCACTTAAATCCAATTCACACGCAGTCAGAACTTCATCCTTGATGTCATTGGTCCTCTTCAAAGACGATGGATGAACAATATTATGTGCCAGGTACTGTGCTTAATGTTGGGGATATAGTGAAAGGCAAAAAATCCCCAGCATTTAGCACAGTTCCTGGCACATACTAAGTGCATGTAAAACTTGGCATGGAAGGACTCAGGTGCTTTGGAGATAAAATGATCCTCTTATTGGTCGCTGGACAGGAGGCACCTCAGTGGATCTTTAAAAGGTGATGGGCTGGATCTCATTTGTGTCTTTTCCTCCTGGCTGCAGGCAACGGATTGGGGTTAGGACTATTTCAAACCCTTTTATTAGAAGATAGTTTCCTGGGGCAGCTAGATGGTGCAATGAATAGAGCACCTGCCCTGGAGTTAGGAGAACCTGGGTTCAAATCCAGCCTCAGACACTTAACACTTACTAACTGTGTGACCTTGGGCAAATCACTTAATCCAATTGCCCTGCCTTCCCCCTCCAAAAAGACTAGGAAAACAAGAAGATAGTTCCCAGACCATATGGTAACTAGGGTGGGGGGCTCAGCTAGCTGGATTTTCCTTCCCTTTCCTGTTTTGGGTTTCTTTGCCTGATCATAGGTTACTGAACAACAATTCAGAAACTGACATATCCCGACTTGGAAAGTGACATTGTGAGTTTGGGAGCACCCTTGTCAACTTTTATTTTGTTTTTCTGAGAAAGTGACCAGTTTAATCCCTGGCCTGGTTTTCCAAAGGACATGGATATGGAGGGAATTGCCTAGACAGTACAAAGCCAAAGTGAAATATAAAATGTCTATTCAGCAGTCTCACAAATGTCTTCCTTTTCTGATGTTTTAAGTTTCAACCTCCTTGCAGGATTTAAGTTATTGATTGCTTAAGTCTAGTCAATGCAAACTTGTGAGTCTGGGTTTAGCATTTCTTTTGTGTATTGGAAATAAATATCTGTTCCCTGCCTAGTTTACATTGTACATTGAGTATTTTCTACTTCCCAGCTTGGGAAGGTCTTAGACATCACATAAAAATGGATTTTAAGTAATTTCCTCCAGCAGCACTAGGGGTTGGGGGAATTGAAAAAGGCAGAGAAGGGGGGGGGGGGAGTGAAAAGACGAGAGAGAGAGAGAGAGAGAGAGAGAGAGAGAGAGAGCAGAAAGAGCCTAACCCTTCCTTTCGGTGGTCGTGCTCTTCCAGGACTGTACCCAGTCACTACATGCATAGGTCCAGAGCAGAAAGGACCCCTAGTGCAGAGGGGAGAGGATGTAGTTTTAAGAGTTAAATACACAATGTATTTTCAAGTCACTTACAAAAAAGTAGGGAGGAGGGAAAAGATCCTAGAACCAGCTCTACTTAGCTTTTGTTTAGGTTTTTTCCTGTGCTTTTACACATGATTACAGCTTTAGATTTGAGAGAGACATTAGGGATCATTTCATCTAAACCCCTACAGATGAGAAAGTTGAAACCCATTGAGGTGCAGGGACTCCCCTGAGATTTACTTGGCTACTTAGTGCTAGCTGACATTGAGATCAAGACAATGTGACCTAGGGGTGTGAGAACTTTGTACTTTGTACCCCATAACGATTGAATTATGGATGATGGGAAGCTAGTCTCCAATCAAGATGAAAGAAGACTTTATATGGGTACTTTATATTGATTGATTCAAACTGTGACTTACTGAATGATATCTTTTGTTTAGGAATATGTGGCCACTTTAGTAATAAGTTGTTATGTTATATTGCTATGAATATTGTGCTTTGGTTTCTGTGAATGTTTTGCTTTAGTTTACTGCTGAATAGACAAAGAGTTCCCTATACTATGTGATCAAAACCTTAAAGTTATTCATAGCATCAGTCCTTTGGGGAGCTGCTTGTGCTTTACTTTACATTTGTTTACATTTACATTTATTTGTGTTTACATTCATTTATAGGAGAGATAGGATTTAAACCTAGGACTCCTCTAATTGGGTAGGTAGGTGGTCCAGTGGATAGAGTACCAGGCCTAGAGTCAGGAAAAATCATCTTCTTGAGTTTAACTCTGACCTCAGACACTTATTAGCTGTGTGATCCTGGGCAAGTCACTTAACCCTATTTTCTTCAGTTTCCTCATCTGTAAAATGAGCTGGAGAAGGAAATGGCAAACTACTCCAATATCTCTGCCAACAAGATCTCAAATAGGGTCACCAAGAGTCAGAAACAACTAAACAACAACCTCTGATTCCAAATGTAGAGCTCTTTTCATTATATCATGGTTACCTTTATCTTGATAAATCTAATCAATTCAATAGTATCCCCATAATGCCAAAAGAATGGAAGATGCTGCGTAGCTCATTGGGTAGACCTGCTTGTCACATTCATTGGAGAAGATCAGAGAGACTCATGCATACACAGACAGGTACAGATGGATGGGTCGGGGGCTGTATTGTTGGAGGGAATACCCATGGTACAGTAAAAGCTCCCTGACTTTAGAATCAGAGGATATGGATTCAATTTCCACCTGTCATTTACTACCTGTATAACTTTGGTGCAGTCACAACCTCTTTGGGCTTCACTTTCTTCGGGGGTTGGATGAGAAAGTTTCTTATGTCCTTTCTAGTTCTAAATTTACTAGCCTAGGAGACACTGAAATATATACAAAAGAGTATATTTAGTTCAATGAAGACTGACAAAGTAAGTACTATATATATTTCAATTTTCTCTAGAATTTTCCATTGAGAAATGTTATCTTCCCCCCATAGTTTTGACATTTCTTAAAATATTATATACCCCCACACCCTTTATGGAACTCGAATAGCTTCTTATCCCTTTGGGTATTAAGAGGGAGGAT
Source organism: Petaurus breviceps papuanus (assembly GCF_028583685.1). NCBI lineage: Eukaryota > Metazoa > Chordata > Mammalia > Diprotodontia > Petauridae > Petaurus > Petaurus breviceps. Next base: position 497,967 of record NW_027185793.1, read on the forward strand.
ACCTTAAGATCTGGTTGTCTTATTTTTGAAATGATGTGTAAGGTGGATACACATATCCATATGTATATTTTTCCTGCCTTGTGCCCACGAATGCAAGAATAACATCCTCAGCAGAGGCAAATAGAACACTGAGTATTTTCTAAATAGACCTCTCAGTGTAAAGCTACTGAAAATCAAAGTATGGAATTAAAAGAGTTGGTCATTAAATAATATGACCCCATATCAGTAGACTGAGACTTAAATTGGAATATAGTTTTACAGATTTATAGGCACTTACATCTAGAAGCATACATGAACTGTATCCAATTTTGAGTATCATAATTTAAGAGACACAGATCAAGAGGATAAAAATGACAGTGGGAAATCAAACCTATGTGGTAAATCAAAGAAACTGAACTGATTTAACATGGTAGAGAGGAGTTTGAGAAATGAAGATGAGCTATCTTAAAAGATTGTTTTTAGTGGTGGATGGTGAAATTTTGGGCCCCTTAACCAAAACAAATTAGAATGATACTCTTTACTTTTTGTCATTGTAAAGATCTCTCTCTCTCTCTCTCTCTCTCTCTCTCTCTCTCTCTCTCTCTCTTTCTCTCTCTCTCTCTGCGTAATGTGTGTATGTGTGTGTGTGTGTGAAATCACATTCTTTTGTGTCTTAACTTCTCAAATCAAGTATTTCAGCAGAACCCTAATTAACTATCTGGGACAAATTCATTTGGGGGGATAAGGTATGATGGTGAAGAAGAGAGTGAGAGTGGGGTGGGAGGGGCAGGTGCAGTGGCAATAACACAGACAAGAGCCTGTTGGAGTATAGTGTCCCAGAGGAGAATCTCATCATGGATAACCTTGAAAAAGGATTGGAGTAACTGGTCCCCCATGGAGCCCTAGCCTTCTCATCTGTGGAGGCTGTGCCTTACAACTCTTGGGGATTGTGAGCAGTTGTCATGGAGATGAAACAGCTCTTCTTCTAGCAAGTTAATTGTACTGCTTCCTCCCCATATTACCTGTTAATAATTATGATTTTGTTCCATATTAGTTTTGTCTAGAGTGATAGGGTATGGAAGAATATGACTTCTGTTCCAGGGCTTAAAGAGAAAATGGGCTTAAACATTTGTGGTAGGAGGGTGTACGTGTGGATATGGGTTTGAGGTAGTTAAGATTTAAAGAAGAATATCTACATTTTCCCAATTGTAAGACCCAGGAATGAAAAATGAAATGTCTGTAGAAATAATTTTCTTTGAAAATGTCTAATGGTACAGACCTCGGCTGTTAGAAACAGTGTGGTGCTCTTTCTGGAAGTAGCAAGATAGCTTGGGCAATATCCAAAATGCCTTAAGATTTTGATAGATAATACAGCAGAAAGATATAGAGGACAAATGTTACCTTGGCAAACTTTGTTGGAACTTTGGATTTTGGGTCGCAAGTTAGACAAGATGAAATAGTTCTTTTCTAGAAACCTCTCTGATCTAAAAACCTCCACCCTCAAGAAAATAAAAATAAAAAGGAAATAAGGACTAAATATAGAGTATCTAAAGCTGAATCCACACTATAAGAAAGAAATATTTCACAGGGTAAAATATTTAGAGCTCCCAATATCCCCACACTCAACCATGCCCTTGAGCCAGACAATAGTACAAATAGCCTTGGGTTTGTGCCTGTGCTTCAGGGTCTAGCCATGGAGGTATCTGTTAGGCCCAATTGTACTTCATAAGAGGCCAAAGACACTGGTTCTGCCAAGCTACAGAAAGGAAAAGAAGTTCCCTTCTGGTGGGGTAGGGGGCAGAGGACAGAAGAAAATAGTACAGAATCAGTTCAAGGGAAGCCCTAGGGGTTCTGTGTCCAAGGGAAAGGGGTACTGACTGCCACTGGTATGTATTGGTCCCTTCTCATGGAGTTTACTCTGGCCATCCATATCCCTAACACAAGGAGACTGAAGATAAGAGGATTTCAGGGTTTATGTATCAGTAGAAGGGAGACGAAAAGAGACTTAGGAGTGAATGAAGAGACAAGCTACTATAAATACAAAAAAAAGCTTAAAAATTAAAAAGTCCAAGTGACAAAGGACACATGTACACACACATATGTGCATATATAAAAAACATACACATATGCTTAAATCCCAAGTAGCTATATTAATAGAGAGACTCATAAAAATAGAAAAAGAATGAGTAAAAACTAAAATAAAGATCATAACACAATGAACATGTACTATAAAGGGAAATGAATCAAAAAAATCATAGTGAAAAAGAGAATTCTATGGACTCCACAGAATGACTAGAAAAAAATAGTAAACTTAAGAATGATTCAAAAGAAATAAAAAATTTTTAAAGCAGATATTAGGATAGAAATTAAGTTGTAATTCAGTACTTTAATGTAGAACTAAAGAAGAAAAAAAACTAGGCAGAAATATATGAAGGACCATCTCTCCAGAGAAGTAGAGGCTCTGAAAGAGCCAGATTTGGAACTCAACAACACAGAAGTGATAGAAAATTTGACAGAAGAGATTCAGAAGATAATAAATATCAAAGATACATGAATCCTATATAAGCCAAAGTGATTGTTCTTGAATATAGGTGTAGCATTAACTTAAGGAACATAGATTTCCTTGAAGAACATAGTAAACCAAAAAGCTTGAATACCATACTCCGGGAAATAATACCTAAAAACTGCCTAGAGATTTTGAATACAAATAACATGTTATTGACTGATCAACTTCATACATTGCCACTGGAGAAAAACTCCATACTTCAAAATTAGAGGCATGGAGTGATTAAATGTCACAATTTTAATACTAAACAATAAAATTTTCAAGCAACCAAGAGAAAGGATTTCAGTTATGAAGTAGCATCAGTTTGGATAACTCTGGATTACTCTGTAGCCACGATAAACTGTAGAAAAGAATGAATTAAGATGTTCTCCAAAACAAAGATGCTCAAGTTGCAACCTCACAAAACATATACTGCAAAACTGAGGTCAATTGTCCACAAAAAAGTTGGACCTTCGACAAAAGAGAGTCATTTGAAAAATAAAACAGATGAGCAGAGCATTTGGTTTACAAACACTCAGAAAATGCTAAGCAATTAAAGCAATTCTCTCATTTATAGTCTATTAAAAAAAAGATTTAAAAAACCCAACAAGGGATCATCAAGGAACAAAATTAATCTAAGGAGCTAATGATTAAAGGAAGCTTAAAAAATCTAGAAAAGGTAAGAATTAATATTCTGTGAACTAAATCCAACAATTCCTTATGAGTAAACCAATATTGTTTGTGAGAAGAATAACATAGTGTGAAGTTGTTCCAGTGGATAAAGGAGAGGCAAGAAATAGGGACAACTGGAGATGTTCACTGGAGGTGAACAGAATAGAGCTACTGATTTATGATAAAGACAATACAAGAATTTTAAAAATAGTAATGAAGTCTTGGAGCCTTTAGTTTTTAAGGTTGAAATAGACACACAAAATTTACAGAGGAAATAATGTATAGTGGAAACAGTACTAGACAGAACCAGAGGATATGGAGTTTGGTCACACCTTTGCTGCTAGGGAACTGGATGATATTGAGAAACCTCCTAACTTTTCTGTGCCTCAGTTTTCTAATCTGTAATATAAGAGAGTATAAATCAACTCTAAGGTCCTTTCCAGTTCTAAAAACTTGCTAATTTCAAATGTCCCCTTTCAGCTGCATGGCTGCTGCCCAAGGAATCCTGTCATAGAGATAGACTCTAGAAATGACTGCTCCAGAATTTACCGGTTTGGTAATGTTTTTAAATTTAGTTTTGAGATTTCTGAGAAGACAGAAGAGATTCCATTTTGAGAGTCACACAGGATTACTGAGCCAGATTAGGGTGCTGATGGCTGGCCCTGGCATAGGGAACTATGTCCCTCAACTGTGAAGTCCTAGCTTCACTGGGATTCTCTTGGGCTACTGTTGGTAGTCATTGATGTTCAGATTTGAAGGGATGGGGCGGCCAGGTAGCACAGCGAGTAAGAGCACCAGCTCCAGTGTTGAGAAGACCTGGAGATTGAATCCCGGGCTCAGACACTTAGCACCCACCCAGAAACACCTGGCCGTGTAACCTTGAGCAAGTTACTTAACCCCGATTGCTTTAAAAAAAAAAAGATTTGAAGGGATGTTTAGAAACTATCAGGAGTTGACTGGTATGTTGGTGACATTTAACTATCAGGGACACTTCTGGTTCATGAAAGGTCAAGCCCCTAACTCCCAACAGAGGTCACTCTCTACCAGCCCCACCCAGTTCTGTGCTACTTTTGGGGTAAAAGAAGTTGAGGTAGAGATAGGAATGGGCCCCTCTTGGCTGCTAGCCCAAAGTGGCCAGTGCAAATGCTGTTTTCTTCATGACTGTATCCTCTGTCCTCTGAAGGATGTCCATGTGTCTGATAAACACAACATCTGGCAGATGCCTATATTTGGGTTGTATGATTTTTGTAGGCACAGAGAGAATCTCTCCAGCCCTTTACAAGAGACAAGAGACAGTAACCCCTCTACAATTCAAGCTGAGGTGTAGGGGAAGGGTAGGAAAAGATTCCATTTTGGATTTTCTCTATAAGCAAGGGAACACCACCACTATGATATTCCTTAGACTAATGGGTACTGATCCATAAAGGAGGGAATAAGTCTTGTTTTGTGTAATGCCAAGCAAAGGCAACTTCCCCAGGTTCAAAATACCAGCATAGCTGCTTTCCATTTTATTCAGTGACAAATTAAGAACAGAGAAAATCAAAATATAGCATAATTCAAAATGTAGCATTCACCAAGTGTAATTCAATAATTTCCAAGTACTACTACACCCCTGGACATTACATTCATTTAGTCAATCACAAAGTCTCTCTTCTAAGTACTACTCCACCCCTAGGCAGTACATTCATTTTAGTCAGTCACAAAGCCCCTCTTCTCAAATGGAGATTAGTTTCCAATCATAAGCAAAATACATATATTTGGTCAGTTCCAGAGCACAAAAAATTCAAAAGTTTCCCACCCTTGGATCACAACTAAATAGGCCATCTACCCCAGAGTTACAACAAGCTTAAGCACAGCATTTAATACCCAAAGAGGTCTTTTCTTCAACTTCACCCTAGGCAAATTCTCAGCAATCTTTGTTCCTGGGGAGACAACGCTTAGCAAGGCCACAAGATACATTGCCAGTGTCCTCATTAATTCATTCTCTGTCTGCAGAACAGTCCTAGGACCCCTGAAAACATTAGCAAAACCTCTTCCAGGATTTCTATAAACATACAACAAGAAAATCCTTCTTCAGGGCTTCTGAACTAATAGCAAGTTCCCAGGACCTCTGCAACAACAGCACTGTCCTTCACCAGTGGACACAATTCACTCTCTGTCTGTAGGACAGTCTCAGGACCCCTGAACCAACAGCAAGATTCCAGGACCTCTGCAACAACAGTACTGTCCTTCACTAGTGGACGCCATTCATTCTCTGTCTGCAGAACAGTCTCTGGACCCCTGAACCAGCAGCAAGGTTCTAGGACCTCTGCAACAACAGGACTGTCCTTCACCAGTGGACGAATCTGGCAAAACAACATCAAAACAGACAGACAAAGTACCAGCATAACAGCCATGTCTCCGCAGTCCTTGGCAGCTCTGGGTGGCAGGTCTCAAAAGTCCTGGGCAGTAAAAACTGCCCCTCAGTAATCCTCTGTGTCTCTCTGCCTCCACAATGGTGCTTCCAAAAAATAAATTCTTCTACCTCTCTCTGCTTGTGTCTCTCTAAATCCCTGTCACCAGCTCCTCCCAGTTCAGACCTCTCTCACACAAGTGGGATTCACAAGCTCCGGGTTTTAACACAATCAATCCAAAAACCAAGCCAATACAGGGGGATCTTTAAATTCCATTACTATTACACTTGGTCAAATTGGGAAGTTCCAGGCCATTGGTGATTAGAGGCTGGGTCTTGCTTTCATCTTTACCCCTGGGGCTGCTATTTTAGCCTGAGGACTGCAGTCTGACCAGAACCTGAGAGTTCTCCCAGCACCTACACAGGTATATTACACAGGATTTGCTGACCCATCCAACCTCACTCCAGTTTTGTTACTTTTACTCTTATTCAGCTTTCCATACTGCAAATGTGCTACATTCATTTCTACATGCTGGGCACTGTGCTAAGTGTTTTACAAATATTGTTTCACTTATTTGATCCTCTCAACAACCTTGATAGGTAACTACTATTATTATCTCCATTTTACAGTTGAGGAAACTGAAGCAGAAAGGTTTCAGTGACTTGTTCAGGCAAATCTAGTAAGTGTCTGAAGCTGGATTTGAACTCAGATCTTCTTGGCTGTCTGCTGTATCATCTAATGGCTCAATGCTCCTTTGGAAGAGGAGTTTGTGTTAAAACTTCTCATGTTCCAATAATAAACCTGCCCTACTTATACTTAAGGGGGAAAGGGAGAGACAAAGTGAAAATTATCATTGGAAATGTCTGTCTGATATTTCTTCTTCTTTCCATTCCCACAGCACTATCTATCCTAGGTCAAGATTTCACTGTTTTCCTCCTGAGGGCATTACAATAACTTCCTTATGTGCCTTGTCCATCCTGCTGCTAACATCTCCTCCAACCTTCCCTACCCGTATTGCCAAATTAATCTTCCTAATGTACAGTTCTGATCATGGAGAGAGTGTGTGGCATAGAGATTTTCGAGATGAACAATCTGGGTTCAAGTCCTTCTACTGATACTTTCTAGTAGTGCTACCCTGGGCAGCAACATCATCAATAATAGGGAGGAGTTATATTAAATTTTAAAGCCCTACAGTATATGTTTTCTCACTTGATCCTCACATCATCTCTGTGTTGAAGTTGCTATGATTATTCTCATTTTAGAGATGAGGAAAAAGAGGCCTTGAGAGTTTAAGTGACTTGCCCAGGGTCACTCAGCTAGTAACTGAGGCAGGACTTGAACTCAGGTCTTTTTGATTCCAAGCCTGATACTCTATCTACTGCAACACCTAGCTGCCCCCAGTACATAAGTAGATACTTAATAAATGTTTATTGAATTGAATGATATTTGTTGACAAGACATTCTTTGCTAATTTATTTGCTAATTCTTGGCTGTCTGCTGTATCATCTAATGGCTCAATGCTCCTTTGGAACAGGAGTTTGTGTTAAAACTTCTCATGTTTTAATATACAACCTATACAGACTAATCCTCAGAGAAGGTTTGGGAAGAAGTAGGGAATCACAAGAGAGTTCCAACTTCACACAGGGTTAAGACTGTGCCACCTGGCTGCCCCAGAGGTAGTCCAATAGATTCCATCTTTATTTCTTTTTTTTTGAGGGCAATTGGGGTTGTGACTTGCCCAAGGTCACACAGCTAGAAAGTATTAAGTGTCTGAAGCTGGATTTGAACTCAGGTCCTCTGACTCCAAGGCCCGTGCTCTCCTCACTGCACCACCTAGCTGCCCCAGCCTCAGTTTTCTTTATCTATAAAAGGGTAGTTATGTGGTTCAGTGGATAAAGTACCAGGTCTAGAATCAGGAAGACTCATCTTCTTGAGCTCAAACCTGGTCTCAGACACCTCAGGTTACTCATCTGTAAAAATGAGCTGGAGAAGAACCAGATACAACTGAAAAACAACTAAAATAAATGGATTCTTTAGAGCTAGATTATCTATTATGTCACATTACATCTCAAACCAAAAAAAAAAATCCCCAGAAAAAAAGCTTTTTATTTCTTTCAGTTGATCAATCTACAGGTTTTTCTTCTTGAGTGCCTTTTATGTGCCAGGCACTGTGCTAAGCCTGGGTATACAAATACAAAAAATGAAATAAAACCTACTTGCAATGAGCTTTTTGCTCCTATTATGTCTTGATGGTTTTTTTTTATGTTAATTTATATTGGTATTGTATACATGTTGTGTCCTCTCCCTTATGAGATGGTAAGCATCTCAAGGGCAGGGGATTGTTTAGTTTTTCTGTTTTTTTTTTCCCCATAGACTCTGATACATAGTGTTGTTGTTCCAATTGTGTTTGACTCTTTGTGACCCCATTTGGGATTTTCTTGGCAAAGATACCGGAGTGGTTTACCATTTCCTTCTCATTTTATTGAAAAGGAAACTGAGGCAAACAAGCTTAAGTGACTTGCCCAGGGTCACATAGCTAGTAAATGTCTGAGGCTGTATTTGAATTCAGGTCTTCTTGATTCTAAGCCTTATACTCCATCCACTGCATCACCTAGCTGCCCCCAGTACATAAGTAGATACTTAATAAATGTTTATTGAATCGAATGACATTTGTTGACAAGACATTCTTTGCCAATTTATTTGTTGCCAAATACAACCTATACAGACTAATCCTCAGAGAAGGTTTGCGAGAAAGTAGGGAATCACAAGAGAGTTCCAACGTCACACAGGGTTAAGACTGGACCAGCAACCTCTAGCATGGTGGTTGACTTTGCTGTGAAGGTATTATTTTTGAACCCCCTGAGGGCATGCTGATGCTTCTTGAAGCCAGCTTGCCTCAGATGAAAGCCTCTATGTGGAAGGTCACTCTAAAAGTTATTCCCAGATCATTTGTGTCCTTTAGATTTCACACTGAGATCCTCTGAAATGGAATTATAGAATGCATCAATCACTTCCTTCCCTGCCTTGTTTAAAAATGAAAGCATAGGAGTGGGGCAGGCCTGGTATCTAAAAATATCAATAGCAACTTTTCCTTGGATGCTTTCTTTTGAGACCCTATTAATAACTAGCTCCAGGTTTCCCAAAGCTCTGGGTTGCTTCTGTACTGAGTTACAATGCTGAAAATTCTTTAAAGTGAAAGAAAGCCAGTGTCTTCTTCAAGGAGCTGGCAGATGGGGCTGTGATTAAAAAAATTAGATTCAGCAAACATTTATTAGTTATTTATCATTATTTGTATGTTATTTGCATTTATTACATTTTATTTATTATTATTTTATAAGGCCATTATTATTTTATAATGCTGGGAATAATAAAGAAAAAGTACTCCAAAATTTTCTGTTCTCAGGAAACTTACATTCTAACTGGGGGATAAAGCATATATACCAAAAGAAATAGCAGGAGGAAAACTGAAGAGAGCTAACAGCTGTGAAAGCACGGAAGCTAAAGGAAGCCTTCACTAGAAGGTGACATTTGAGCAGATCTTGGAAGGAAGGCAAAGACTGAGGGGGAGGAAATAAAAATGAATACCTTTCAGGCACATTGGAGGATGGAATACAGAGTTTGGGGAACAGTTAGCTGTGAGGTTGGGGTGAAATATTGTTTTCATGCAAGGATCTGGTATGGCTCTGCTCTTCCTTATTTTAGCTCCTCTCCTGGGGCAGCTAGGTAGCACAGTGGATAGATAACAGGGCCTGGATTCAGGAAGATTTGAATTAATTCAAATCCACCGCAGACACTTAGTAACTGTGTGACCTTGGGCAAGTCATGTCACTGTTTGCCTCAGTTTCCTCATCTGTAAAATGGAGAAGGAAATGGCAATCCACTCAGGTATCTTTGCCAAGAAAATCCCAAATGGGGCCATGAAGAGTCAGACACACCAAAACAACTGAACAACAGAGTTTCCTCTTTTGTCTTTTACTCTCCAACAGAGTTTTGATGGCTTCAATTTTTCCAACCTCAGTTGGTTTTCCCATCCTTCAACAGCTTGGTAGCCCATTTTCATCCCCTACCAACTTCCATATTGTCACCAGACACTGCAGACACCCGTTGCCTTAGCCTACTGTACCTCAGAACGCTGGAGCTCAAATGATCTTCAAACCTCAGTCTTACTACGAACAAGGACTACAGGCAAAACGCACCACACCTGATTCCATATGGCTTTCTGAACCATCCTTCATCTTCACAATGTGCCTACTTTGAATATCCTCCCCTTGGAGCTAGAGCTTCAGTAACATTAAAAGAAAGAAGGAAACAAGCATTTATTAATTTATTTAAGAAATGCTGTTCCCTCCTTTTCAAGGTGTTAATTTCTAAACTTGTAGCCTATTTCATTATATTAATGACACAGGTAGCAAGAGGGATTTCTAGAGCATCAATCAGCAACAGCTGCACTTTCACTGGATGCTTTTGAAGACTATGTCTCTAACCTTTCTAGTTTAACCTGAAGAAAGGGAGGTAGTGAATCTAGCTGCCTTTGGTTAGGTTGCTTCACCTTTTGGGCCCTCACCTGTAAAATAAAGGGGTTAGATCATTCAGTTCTAAATCAATTTTCTAATTGTCTTAATTGTAGGGATTTTAAGCCACATTAAAGGGGATTGATGTCAGTAGCAGAGAGATTTTAGGGCAGACAAGACTCATATTATAGTGTTCTTAAAAGATTCTACAGAGTAGAAACCCACCTATGTGCATGTATGTGTGTGCATGTGTATACACACATGTATGAATATATAATATATACACGTATGTGTATATAAAACAGATATATAACATGTGTGTATATATGTATATGTGTGTATACTCATCTCTAGGGCAGGGTGGGAGGGAGGGAAGTAAAAAGGAAAAAAAAGAAATTTACATGATAACTTTATTATATCTTTAAAAAGAATAGCAAGTTGTACACAATAGATTTGCAGTTTCATGTGCAATTATCTTTTTTATTATACTATGTTATGGAAATGCTTGTTTTATTCCATAAATTAAAAACAAAATGAAATCTGAAAAATAAAATAACTCACATTTGTAGGGTGCTTTAAGGTTTATATGTTTCCTGGCGAGTCTGCCAAAATCTCTCCCTTCAGTATGTTCTCCTCTAACAATCTAGCAACTTTTTTTCTAAACTCCATATTAACCTTCTAGAGGAAACAAAAGCAACTCCTTGTGACTCATATCATTTTAATGATGCCAACAGATGGTGACATTTCATCAATAACCTCTATACTTATTACCTACGGATTATATCCTTTCTCCATCTGCTGGAGTCACTGGGCAGCCACTGCTACAAGCAAACAGCAGGAAATGATTGTCTGTTTAGATGCATAAAGGCTAAACATATCACTACCCTGTATAAACAATTACTTCTGATGTCCTGTTCCCCAAAGCCTTTGAGATGGCTGCTCCTTCAGCAGAAATGGAGGAGGGGAGGGGGAAAAAGTCATAGGAAATACAAACACTAGTTACTTTCATCTCTTTCTGCAGAGCTCCTTCTGAAGTGAAAAGAAGCAATGATTGGGTGGGGGGTGGGTAGTAGTATAAAAAGGTGTAATTCAAATTAGGCTGGGGTGCAGTGAATTCTTGGAATTACATCTAATGAAATCTCACCCTGTTCTAAGGAAGACAGTGCATAAGTCATACATATCCAATCACAGAATATTAGATCTGTGAGGGAATGAATGAATGAATAGAAAGGTAACTAAGCTCTATGTGCCATGCACTATGATTAGTTCTAGGGATACAAATTAAAAAAAGAGAATCCCTGCCCTCAGAGTGCTTACTTTCTATTTGGGGAATACAACACATCTGAAGGAAATAGTACTAAGGTAGGTTTGGATCAGACTAGTAATGGTGAATGCTTATTGATCAGAAGCCAAGGGACCTAGGGCTGGAATGCCAGAGGTGAAGACTCGAGTGCAAGACAATTTCATTAATATGGAAAAATCATCCTTTATTTTTAATAGAGGAAGAAACGGAGAACCAGAGAGGTCACACAACTTATTAATAGCAGAGAGGGACTCAGTGTCCAAGTCTCTTAGCTTCAAGTTTGGTGGTTTTTCCAGTATAAGACATTCCAAAATGGCTTTCCATTTCTGGGTCTGTATCCTGATTTTAGAGTTCAACTTTTCTTTGCGTTATTCTTTTAAAAATGATTTATTATAAAATTAACAGTAGCCATCAGTATAACTGGTTAAAGGCTGCTGGGTGGTGCAGGGGATAGAGTGCTGGGCCTGGAGTCAAGAAAACTCATCTTCCTGAGTTCAAATTCGGCCTCAAACACTTACTAGCTGTGTGACCCTGGGCAAGTCACTTAACCCTGTTTGCCTTAGTTTCCTCATCTGTAAAATGAACTGGAGAAGGAAATGGCAAACCCCTCCAGTATCTCTGCCAAGAAAATTCCAAATGGAGTTATGAAGAGTCAAATATGAGTGAACAACAGAAACAACTAGTTAAACTTGCCACAATGAATAGGCCAATTTGGTTGAAGTACAAGGTTCATGCAGGATATTAGTGGGAGCTAATATTAAAACCAAATTATTATGGGCCTTGAATATCAGCCTAAGGAATTTGAATTCTATTTGTGTGGGGGAAGAAGCAGGGGATTAGAATCGGCCTGACCTCAAGAGAACTTGTCCTACTGCCTGCAAGGTGCTCAGCCCTGTTGTGTAGCTTGACCAATATCTAATGGGACACTGAGCACATTACTACCTTCTCTGGCCCTTGATCCTTAAATCCTCTAAACTTCCTTCTATCTTTAAATCTATGACCACCTTATCTTTTTCTAAAGTGATTTGTATAGATAGAAGCCAATCAACAGAGCCCTTTCCCCTCCAGTAAAAAGGAAAGCCAAGAAGAAGAAATGACACTGTTTTTAGTTGTTTTGTTTTTTGGAGAGGGGAAGGTAGGGCAATTGGGGTTAAGTGACTTGCCCAAGGTCACACGTCTGGTTTTGTGTTAAATGTCTGAGGTCAGATTTGAGCTCAGGTCCTCCTGATCCCAGGGCTGGTGCTCTATTCACTGCGCCACCCAGCCACCTAGCTGCCCCTGTATTTAGTTGTTTAAAGCTGGATTGTACTCCAGGAAGAAAAAAAGAAATTTCTTGGAAGGGGTTCAATTCCTCATTCCTTTCTGTTGTTGCTATGAAGGACATGGAGAGGTATTGCAGTGTTGAGAGTAGATTTTTATAACCTCTTTTCCATCAGAGAATTAAAATAAAAACTGGGAAAGCATCTTAAAATAGGCTATGGCCAACTTTAGTTTTATTGATCAGCAATAATAACTCATCTCCAGTTGCTAAGGAGTAATCCCAGAGGACCTTAGAGCTGCCCACACGGCAGCAAAGGAGCCAGGCTGATTTGTGTTGGAAGGCAGACTATTGGATTACTCCCTTTTTTTACCCCCACAAAGTGACCAATTAAATTCAGGATTCAGTAATTTTGTACCCCCCCCCCCCGTTTGATATGGTGCTGCGTGACTCAGGAAGGATTGGTTAAGTGGAGAAACAAAAGGTCAGCTCATAAATTTAGTGTAAACAATTTCCCATTAGTTATCCTTTAATGCAAACTTTCAGAGAACATTAAGATGGAGGCTCCAGGTTGTAATTAGAGTGCATCCCATTTGAAGGAAAAAAGGTACTTGTTGTTTTTCTTATTTTTAGTTGAGTATTTTTACTGCACTAACTTAAGTCTACAAAAGGCTTCAGCTTCTTTCCCTGCAAAAGTCAGCTGCCTCTTAGAAAATGCATGAATTAATTTGTGTTTTGCAAGGACAGGGAGCTAAGTATGTGTTAAAGAATATCCATTTTTTTTTCCACGAAGGTGAATATATGCTCTGCACAGTGACCTCAGAAATTTCTCCAACTAGGAATAAGAACTGAAGTAGCTGTTATTCCCTTGACAGTGATGATGAGGGAAAATCTCTTTACCTTCCTGTGTCTGTTTCATCATCTGGAAAATGAGGGGAATAAGTTAAATGGCTTTTGAGGTTCCTTAAAGATATAGATCTATGTTCATCCATGGTCCTATGTAACCAGTATCCTCTTTGTTTCCCGATTTACTCCTTTAAGGAGGTATAGTGGATTTAGAGTCAAGAAGAACTGAGTTCAAATCCTGTCTCAGATGATTTCTGTCTGTGTGACCCTGGGCAAGTCACTTTACCTGTCTCTGCCTCAGTTTCCTTACTTGCAAAACGAGTATGCTGGACTTAGTTGGTCCCTAAGGTCCCTTCTAGTTGTAAGTCTATGATCCTATAATCTCCTAACAGGTCAACTCTTCTATCAACTCCTAATCATTTCACCCTTATGGAAATGCAATGGACATATTAAACATGATATTTTTATTGCATATGGGAGGGATGGAAGATCAGAGAGGGGCCTTGTAAGGAATACTAATACTCATAATGATCACTAACCTTTATATAGTGCTTATTATGTGCCAGGCACTGTGCTAAGTGTTTTACAATTATTATCTCATTTGATCCTCTCAACAAACCAGGGAGGTAAGTGTTAACTAAGGAAGATACTGACCCACTAAATGAAGAAACCTAGTGGAAACTTAAAACCTCTGTCAAGGAAACTGAGTGAGACTAGCCCAAAGACCCATTTCTCATTAGCAGGGAGTTAGTTTGAGTATCAGCTCTCTCTCTCCTCAGTTTCCCCTTGGTCTTCTCTGCTCTCTATTGGAATGAATCAGCACCAGTCTTCAGGTCTAGGCCCCTCATACCCTTCCTCCAAAGCCTGGTCCTTCTAGACCCCAATAAGAACTCTATAAAAACCTATCAGATGTTACTGGTTTGGGGAGAGGGTGAACCATTGCCTTTGGGGCCCCAGAAGGTTACCTAATTCCTCCTGAGGGCTCAATAGACCTGACTGGTTTCCACCACCTTCCATTACTACTCTGCATTTTGTGAGTATCTCCCCTCAATAAAACTGGTTCACTTTACTGTCTCATTGTGAGTTCCATGTTTTTCTGGTATTTGATTATTGAGATTCTGCACCTTTCTAGGTCTGTATTAAGATGAATTGGAAATAGAATGTTCAGGTCAACTCAGAGGATCATTTTAAGGAACTGGGAATGTTAAACAGGGAAGAAAGACTACTTAGGTCGGACAATAGATCTGTCTTCAAGTGTTTGAAAAGCTGTCACATAGAAAATGTATTCACTCTTATGGTTCAGTTTGAAAAATCATCTTCACAAGTGCAACACGGGGAAGGCATAGCTAGAAAGCAATATGATGGAAAATGATCTAGGATCTTTTGGTGTGAATGCAAGTTCGAAATGAGCTAGCAGAATGACTTAGCAAACCAACAAGCCATTGATAGTCTTGACCTGTTTTGACTGTGGCATGTTTTCCAGGAATAAGGGGGCGATAATCCTTCTGTGCCTTGTCTTGGCAAGATCACCTTGATAACGTTCAATCTGGGAGCAACAATTTAGGAAAAACATAGCTAACCTGGAGAGTATCCAGAGAAGGGAAACCTGAATCATGAAGGGTTTGAGTCCATGACATAAGAAGGAGGATTGGCTGAAGGAACTGGGAATGATTAGCCTGGAGAAGAGACTCAGGCAGGGCATGATAGCTGTCTTTTTCCATGGCTTAGCCTAGAAAGCCAGCTTTGGAATTGGGAAGATCTGGGTTTAAGCTCTGTCTCTGAAATGCATTATGTGTTTGACTGTGAGCCAGCCACTAAATCTTTCCATGGCCCAGGGATTCTCTAAGACTGTAAGTTACAGATGATTTCTTTTTTTTCCAAATGCTTTATTAATTTCTGATTTACATCATTCATTGATGTCAGATTTTGAGTTACAAATTCTCTCCCCATTTTTCCCCTACCCACTGCCCCAAAATAGCAGTCCCACAGGATATCCCTTCCTCCAATCTGCTCTCTCCCATATTTTCTCCCATACCCCTTTCGACTTTTCCAGTGGATCTCTATGCCCCAATGCCTGAATATCTTATTTCCCAATTACATGTAAAATAGTATTAATAATAGTATATATATTTGAATATTTGATTTTAAAAACTTTGAATTCCAGATTCATTCCCTTCCTCCCTTGTCACCCATCCTTACTGGGAAAATAAGCAGTTCAGTATAGGTTGTACATGTGTGGCTAATGTAAAACAATAACATAGTAATTATATTGTAAAAGACTGACTATATTTCCCTCCCTCCTATCCCACCTCCCACTTGTTCTATTCTCTGCTTTGATCCAGTCCCTTTTCAAAAGTGGGTGCTTCCAAATTCCATCTCCCCCAGCCTGCCTCCCTTCCATCATCCCCCCTCTCATCCCCTTCCTCCCTACTCTCCTGGAGGGTGAGATACCCTATTTAGTGTGTATTTCATTCCCTCCTCAAGCCAGATTCAATGGGAATAAGGTTGACCCATTCCCTTTTGCCTTCTTATTCTTCCCCTCCATTTTTCCCTTGCCTCTTCTATATGACATTGTTTACCCCATTCTGTCTCTCCCCATCTCCTCTCATTATATTCCCCTCTCACCTCTTAATTTCACCTAAGTATCATCCCTTCCTGTTAAATTGGTCCTGTGCCCTCTATCTATGTATACCTGTAAACATATATACACATATTCACATATGTATTCATATGCCCATATACCCTCATATATGTTTCTATTCCTTTCAACTACTGAGAAAAGTCTCATAAGTTACAATTATTGTTTTTGCATGTAGGAATGTTAATAGTTCAACTATGATAAGTTCCTTATGATTTCTTTTCCCTGTTTACCTTCTCATGTAAAGAAATGTTTAGCTTCTCTTGCTTCTTGTATCTGAATGTTAAATTTTCTATTCAACTCTGTTTTTTTCAGCAAGAATGCTTGAAAATCCTCTATTCCACTGAATTACCATATTTTCCCCTGAAGCATGATACTCCGTTTTGCTGGGTAGGTGACTCTTGCTTTTAATCCTAGCTCCTTCGACCTTCGGAATATCATATTCCAAGCCCTTCAATCCCTCATTGTAGAAGCTGCCAGATCCTGGGTTATCCTGATTGTGTTTCCACAATATTCAAATTGTTTCTTCCTGGCTGCTTGTAATATTCTCTCCTTAATCTGGGAATTCTGGAACCTGGCTATAATATTGGTAGGAGTTTTCTTTTGGGGATTTTTTCATCAGGTGATCAGTGGATTCTTTCAACCTCTATTTTGCCCTCTGGTTCTAAAACATCAGGGCAGTTTACCTTGAGAACTTCCTGGAGGATGATTTCTAGGTTCTTACTTTGATCATGGCTTTCATGTAGTCCAATAATTTTTAAATTATCTCTCCTGGATCTATTTTCCAGGTCAGTGGCTTTTCCCATGAGATATTTCACATTGCCTTCTATTGTTTCATTTGTTTGGATCTGTTTAACAGCATCCTGATTTCTCATAAAGTCATTAGCTTCCATTTGCTCCAATCTAATTCTGAAGCAATGATTCTTCTTCTCATTAATTTTGAGATTCTTTTTCCATCTGGCAAATTCAGCTTTTTAAGGCATTCTTCTCTTCATTGCCTTTTTGAGCCTCTTTTGCCATTTGAGTTAGTCTATTTTTTAAGGTAGTATTTTCCTCAGTCAGGCTGTTGACTCTCATTTTGTAATTTTCTTGCATCATTCTCATTTCTCTTCCCAATTTTTCCTCTACTTCTCTTATCTGCTTCTTAAGGTCCTCTATGGCCTGTAACCAGCTCGTATTTTCCTTTGAAGCTTTTGGTGCAGGAGTTCTGACTTCACTGTCTTCCTCCTGTTCCATGCTTTGCTCCTTTTTGTCCCCAAAATAGTAGTCTAATGTTGGAATCTTCTGTCTGCTTTGTTTCCTTTGCCTGGTCATGTTGCCCCTCAGTCACTTGACCCCTGGGCTTTTTGCCACAATAGGACTCTGCCACCAGATAGGGGAGCTTTCATCCCAAACGCTGGGATTTTCTCAGCTGCCAGAGGTATTAGATGGGTGCCCTCTCTGAGGTCTCCACACATTCTGGCAAGCTGGACACACACCCCAGGACCTCCAGCCTAGACTGCAATCCAGATCCAAGAAGGTTAAAGCAACAGCGATTACCCCTCAGACTGGTGCTTGGTCCCCCTACACTCTGCAGGCCAGGAGCTGAAGCTGCCACATGTTGCTGGCTGGCTGTGCCTGCGTCTCAGTGGCTTCTGGCCCTGGGGGCAAAAGTCATGCACTCCCACTTACTGGGTCCCAAAGTCCAGACTGCACTGACCTTTCACTTTGTCCTTCCCATCTATGTGTTCATAAATCTGGAAACAGCCACAGCTGCTGCTGATCTGGAGTCCCTCCAGCCAGCAGCTGGTCTGGCCCACCCTGGGGCTAAAGCCAAGGTGTGGGGCTGGGCTCGGCTCCCAGAGCACTTGTGCTGGCCGATTCCTGCCAGCCTGCTGGGCTGTCCTCAGTGGGAGGTTAGCTTCTCTGTGTCATTTTGTGGATTCTGCAGCTCCAAAGTTTGTTTAGAGTCCCCTTTTTACATGGATTGGAGAAGGTGGAAGCTGGAGCCATGGGAAGATTGTGTTTCTATTCCGTCATCTTGACTCTGCCCCCCTGGATGATTTCTTAGAGAAATGAAATTATAGATCCAAGCCTCGAAAGATTATGTAGTTTCTCTGAATTTAGAAGGGCTTTAGAGGGAATGATTTGGATGGCTCATTTGTCTTTAAAATGTAGTCCTGTAAGATTTACACTGATGCCTTCTTCATTCCTTCATCACAAAATATACTCTGCTTCCATAAATGATTTGGGATAGTACAAAACAAACAAACAAAAGCTTAGTTACAGGAGGACAGAAAAATAGATGTTCCAGGAGCTAGGCATGAGTTAATCATGATAGCTGGGCCCTGAATTCAGTGCTGAATACAGCAGCTTAGGCAAGCAGGGAAACCAGAGGGGAGAGAAAAATGGACTTAGAATGAGAAGACATGGCTTTAGATTTTGGTTCTGAAACCACAGGCAGTGTGTGACCTTGGTGAATTACTGAACTCTGAAACTTGCATGATGGGGCTTATGCCACTCATCCTGTTTATCTTGAAGGATTTTTGTGAGGATTGAGAGAATTAATTCTTTACAAAATTGTAAAGAAATCTACAAAATGAAATTTTCATTGCCCTGATTAATATTGTTTTCATAACTATCAGTTTTGGGACTTTTTTCCCCTTAAAAAATGCCAGCTGGTAGGAATCTCTCTCTCTGCCCTTTCCTATCACTTCCATCAATGACAAGGAGTCCTGGGAAAGAAATGAGGAAGGCGTGGGTCGAGAACGTGAAGAATAGGTGTTAATAAAACTTCAGTGAACACACAAAGCTAGGAAATATGTTGAAAACAAAAACTATTAGCACTTAGTTACTCATTGCATCTCTGCCCCCAATGAGTGGAGAACTTCTGAACAGTTTGGTTGAAGAGGAGGTGGCAACTAATTATTCTTCCTCAATACTTCTACGTATCTCTGATCTAATCAAAGCAGAAGCTTCTTTCCACAATGCAGTTCGTAACCTATCCAAACCTGCCCATCTGGGGCAGCACTTGTGCATATCCTCCTAGAAATCTGCCACAGAGGCCATCTAAATCTTTTTGGTACCATATAGATACCAATGGAACCCATGGGTTGCCAATAGGTTACCCTTAATGACTCAAATCAAGGCTTGGATTTCTGTGGTCAGTCAAATGAGCTGAACTCCAAGGGACATTTAGGGAAGCTTGATCTAGTCCTTTACAACAATGAAATTTCTGCTATACTATGTCTAGGAAAAATTGAAAAAAAAAAAGACAAGTATTTTCAGACAAATATCTTCAACACTCAAGAATAAAACTTTTTAACCAGAGCAGAATTTTTTCCAAGACAATCAAAGCAAGAATATACTCAATCATCTTTAAACAAAGGACTGTTACTCCCACTCTCTGCAGAAACATTTAAAATACATCATACTTGACATAGATTAACCACTTTCACTTTTCCAACTAAGTTTCCTTGGGAACTAGTGAAAAGAGTGTATGTCTGTGCATGTACATGTGCCTGACTAAAGCTCTTGGAAGGAATAGAAGCTAGTATCTTGAAAATGGAAATCAATCTAATGATTTCTCATAGACTGATATACAAAATGTATAATCAATTTCTGCCTTGACTAATGAATTTTTGAAAAATGTGGTCTGTTGTCAATATTATTAAAAATAATATCATTAGTTGCTCTTTCCTCCCCCCACCCCCAGGTACTTTTTAAATATGTCTAGTTCTGACAACAAGTCTGTGAAGTAAGGAATAATATGAACATTTTATAGATAAGGAATCTGACTCTTAAGAGAGACTAAGGGAGTTTCCCAAGGTTACACAAAAGTCAACACCAAAGTCCTGTGCTCTTTCCATTTTTATCATGATGTCTCTTTTAGAAAAAAGTAAGTTATTTCTTTTAGGACATTCAGGAGAAGTGAAAAATGATGATACAGAATAAGTGGGACAAAATGATAAGATACAGAGCAGCTGTAGATAATAGGATCACAGACTAAAAAGCTGGAGGACCTCAGAGGCAATCTAGCCTACCCCCCCTGCTCCCCCACCATTTACAGATGAAGAGAGAGATCCAAGGAGTCTAAATGATTTTCCCAAGGTCACATATTTATAGTTATCATCAGAGAGGAGATGTAAACCCAGGTTCTTGGTTTCTAGAGGCAGTGTGCTTGCTTGGGAGGTTTGGGGGAGAGCAAAGAGAGAAATAAAAAGTCAGGGCAAGAGAGAAGTTTTTCACAGAACATCTGAAAGAAAAGTGAATATAAAGGATCTGTTTCTTCTCTGAAACGTGAGTGAATTGAAGAGCTTTGTAAACAAGATAAAAATCTCATCAGATGCTTATGAGGGGATGTAAGTGTTTTGGGGGAGAAACTGAACAGTGAGAGAAACATAAATCTAGAAGTTAGGTTTTAGGTATAATTCTTGTCAAGTACAAAGTTTCCAGGGAGGCATTTATATTTTTGGTTTAATTTTTATAATTTTATTTTTTACTAATATCTTCTGTTTTTAAATCATTTTAGTTTCCTAAGTCCCTCTTCCTTCCCTATTGAACCCTCTTTTGTAACAAGAAATGAAAAAAAAATGGTACAGAATATTGTGACTCCTACAATATTTTGTTTGACACAATGTAAGAGTTGGGACCTCTAACAGGTAAAATAGAAACTATAATAGTCAGGTCTTAGTGCAGTATAAGGCTTTAAAATAAAGAACAAATATCTGACAAATGGCAGGCAGGTGCTTCCCTTTAACATCCCACCAACATGATTGACATTTTACAAACTTGAAATATGAAAGTAGGACATATATGACCAGTTTGTCTAATAAAAATATATTTGCTGGTCTATTTGTTTCTGGTCTCTCCTTCTAAATTAAAAAAAAAAACTAGGAAAGGAACTCTGAGAAAGTTTATGGCCAATGATCTGGCAGACCCGAAAGACATCAGTTCAAATCTTCTACCTGTCAGGAGGGATAACAAGTTTCATTTTGGTTCCTAAACTTGTATTCTTGGAGCTGATCAAGAAGGTATGTGTTATTAGTTTTATTTTTATAATTTTAAAGTTTTTATTAATATTTCCTGATTTTACATCACTTTTAAATTTCCTAGTAAGTCTCCCTTCCCTACCTATCAATTCATCCTTTGTAGCAAGAGATTAAAAAAAGAAAAAAAAAGTTCAGAAAAGTTAGCCAGCCAATTAACATTTTGATAGCATATGTAATGTTCCACAGCCATAGTTTCCTATGGCTGAATTAGTTTTAAGTTTTGGGGGTGGGGGGTGAGGTGGAGGAGTGGGGAAGGGGGGGAGGTCATAGGTTCCCCAGCCTTGTGAGTTTAAAGCAAAATGAGATGACAATGAAGATGTTTGCTACGGATAGGATCTAGACCTGTGATTTCACTGACAAAAGGAATTCCCAGGTGAGGGGAATTTTTGCAATTGAGCCTAGGTGGTGGTGTTTAGCTCAAATAGAAACAGAACTCTGCTGGGCACATATTGACTTAGAAAACCATAAATTAATATAGTCTATGTTGCTCTATTTTGTTAAACATTTCCCAATTACATTTTAATTTGGTTCCAGAAGCACTTGGGAATTTTGCAGGAATTCCACACCTGGGGCACTAGGAGGTTAAGTGACTCGTGCAAGGTCACTCAGTTGGTCTGTCAGAGGTATTCGAGGCCAGTTCTTCCAACATCTACTCTTGCTGAGGATCTATTTGGTTAAATCCACTGCATGACATTCCTATGGTCAAAGGTAAGACATTTTCATTTTGTTGATTTTTTTCCCCTTTTAAACAAAGAGTCACTGGATCAAGGCTCAAGGATCAGGAAAGTGTTCAGTTTTCTGCTTTCTCTCCCCAGGCCTGTGACTAGGAAACTCCTGGTGAAGAGCTGCCTGGAGCTGGAGAGGGGGTGGGGGTGGTGTGTGTGTGTGTGTGTGTGTGTGTGTGTGTGTGTGTGTGTGTGTGTGTGTGTGTGTGTGTGCGTGTGTGTGTGTGTGTGTGTGTGTGTGTGTGTGTGTGTGTGTGTGTGTGTGTGTGTGTGTGTGTGTGTGTGTGTGACTGAGATTTTAAGTGATTTTCTCAAAACCCTATATCGGTGGGTTTGAATTAGAGATAGATTTTGAGTGTAGGTTTTCCTGATTACAAGGCTCCCCCTCTCTTCCTTATACCACATTGGTAAAAATTCTTCAGATTCTATACTGGCTCTGCATTTGCCCTCCTTTGGGCTTCATCACAGTACAATAATGGGATTGTACTAGAACAGGGGTTCTTTAAAAAAAATTAATAAAAATAATATTTTATTTTTTCCTACTCACATGTAAGATAATTTTTAATATTTATTAAAAAAACACCTTTGAGTTCCAAATTTCTCCTTCCCTCCATCATCTCCCCTCTCTTTGAGACAGTAAGCAATTTCATATAAAATACATGTTCAATCATGTAAAACACATTACCGTATTAGTCATGTTGTGAAAGAAGACACAAATTCAAAGGAGAAAAAAATACAGAAAGTGAAAAATAGTATGCTTTGATCAGCATTCAGACTCCATCCGTTCTTTCTTTGGAGGTGGATAGCATTTTTCATCATGAGTCCTCTGAAATTGTCTTGAATCAGTGTATTGTTGAGAACAGCTAAGTCATTCACATTCAGTGATCATTACAATATTACTGTGACTGTGTACAATGTTCTCCTGGTTCTTCTCACTTCACTCTGTATCAGTTTATTTAAGTCTTTTCCAGGTTTTTATAACTGTTCACCATTTCTTATAGCTCAGTAATATTCCATTACAATCATATACAACAACTTGTAAAACGGGTTCTTAACTTTTTTTTATTTTGTCTCATGGACCTCTTTGATGGTTTAGTAAAATTTGTGGACATCTCAGAATGATATTTTAAAATGAATAAAGTGCCTAGCATTACAAAGTAAACCAATTAGGTTAAATACACAACAAAATATTTTTCAAAACACCATAGACTCTCAGTTAAGAACCTCTGGAGAGGACTTCCAAGCTCCCTTTTAGGTGTGACATTTAATGATCCTTTTATTTGTAGGAATTCTTTTACAGATTTTTGAAAGTCTAACTTCAAGTTTTGGAAGGTTAAATTTTTTTACTCTCCTTAGACAAATAACTCTGGTTTTTCTCTCATTTCTGACTTTTTAAAAATCATTGTATTCTTGATAAATTTTTCCTGCAACAATTAGCAAAATTTAAAAGTGCTCATGGGATTAAAAAAAATCTTTTTGCTTTTTTATATATTCTCAGATCTGCAAATCCCGACCCAACCTCTCTGTGGGCCTCCAATCTCCAACTGGATGTCCAATAGACATCTTATCCTAAACATGTACAAAACTGAACTCATTATTTTTTCTCCTAAATCCTCCCCTAAACACCTCCTACCTTCTTTATTACTATAGAGGGCAACACTGTTCTCTAAGTACCCCAGGCTGACAACCTGGGAGTGATCCTGGACTCCTTACAGTATCTCCCACCACCCCTCCCCATATCCAATCTGTTGTCAAAGATTGTAGATTTCACCTTTGCAACATCTTTCCAACACTTCCCTTTCTCTCCTCTGACTCTATCACCATTTTGGCATTTGAAGCCCTCATCACCTTGTCCTAGACTACTGTAATAGCTTGTTGGTTGATCTGCCTGCCTCAAATCTCTCTCCCCATTCCAATCCATCCTCCATTCAGCCACTAAAATTATTTTCCTAAAACACAAGTATGACCATGTCATTTCCCCACTCAATAAACTCCAGTGGCTCCCTATTGCCAGGATCAAATACAAAAAGCTCTTTGGCATTCACAGCCCTTCATAACCAATCTCCTTTCTATATTTCTGGTATTTTTACACCTTACTCTCCCCCATGTGCTTTTCCATCCAGTGACACTGGTCTCTCCCTCTTCTGCCAGCAGTTTTCCTTTCTCTCATGCTTGAAATGTCTTTCTCTCCTCATCTCTACCTAATAATAGCTTCTGTGACTTCATTTAAGTCCCAACTAAAATCCCATCTTTTATAGGAAGGCTTTCCCAACCCCTCAGAATTCTGGTGTCTGCTTTCTTTTATTTCCTATTCATTCTACAGGTAGCTTGTTTGTACATATTTGTTTGCTTGCTGTCTCCCCCATTAGGTCGTGAGCTTTTTGAGGACAGGGACCATTTTTGGCCTCTTTTTGTAGCCCCTATGCTTATCATAGTGCCTGACACAGAGTAGGCATCTAATGTTTATTGACTACTGACATACTATGAAAAATGACCATTCATTATCTCCAAAACAGAATTGTTTCATCCTTATCCTTCTAATTTATGCTTTAGTTTATTTTTTCAGGTTTTAAAAATACCTGTTTACTCTCTTTTTCTTTGCTTATTATTTTGTATATCTTCCTATTTCCTTTGAATGCTCCATTTCTTCTTTTCCCAACCTTTTCCTTCTACTGTCTTCTCTTTCACTTTCTTATTCTTTACTTCTAACTAAAGAGGACCAAAAGTAACCAACTTGGAGAGAAACATGGCCTGAGATATTTTTATGGGCTTCTTTGTGGACTTGCTGGACCAGAAGAGTTGAAACTTAAGTTGTGGGAAAAGCTAATATTTTCTTATAAAATTATGAATTTTAGTGGATAGCAAGCTGGCCCTAGAACTAGGAGGCCCTAAGTTCAAGCCCAGTCTCTGACACACTTGGCTGTGTGACCCTGGGCATCTCACTTAGCATTTTGGGGCTCAAAGGTGACCTTCTAGGACTGTGAGTTGGAAAACAGTCACTAAGATGCAATAGTAGAGGGAATTTCCTATAATGATAAAATCACAAGGTTTTTTTTTGGGAAAAAAACTGAAATAAGAATAAGGTTTTAAAATGTTTTGGGATGAGGCTGTTTGGCTTTGTAAAAAAAAAATGAGACATTATTTTATAATAATGCATAGAAACATTCTGGTGAAATGTGATTGCTTTTGCCTTTGCTTTGAAGGTTGCCTGAGTAATTTCCAAGATTCCAATCTAAAGACAAGTTAGATTTTTTTCCTAATGCAATTGAATATTGGGTTTGCTGCAGTTTTCTTGGGTTTTACAAATCAATTGCTGATGCAAATCATAAAGGGTCTATGAACCTAAAGGCAATTGTAGGATAGTTTAAAAGAACTCCATAAGTTTTTCTTATAATTTTGTTGCCAACTGGAATAGAATGACTAATGTTATTAACATTTGTAATTTTATTCTAGTTGATAATGGATTCTTTTCTTTGTATTAAAAAGCAGCCCTTGAAATGCATTTTAGGTCAGTGATAAATAGAGGGTCTTCAGAGGGTACCCTTGAATTTGACCTTTAAAGATGAAACCTGAATGTTGCTCTATTTAAACTTCAAATGAATATATTACTTCAAAGCTCTATGTTAATTAGTTAAGCAGTCACTAAGCCTTTATTTTTATTTTATTATTGTTATTATTTGTTTTTTGGAGGGAGGAGGGCAGGGCAATTCGGGTTAAGTGACTAGCCCAAGGTCACACAGCTAGTGTGTTAAGTGTCTGAGGCCGGATTTGAACTCAGGTCCTCCTGACTCCAGGGCCAGGGCTCCATTCACTGCAACACCTAGCCACCCCCCACTAACCTTTATTAGGCACCTACTATGTGCCAGATACTGGGCTAAGCTGTGGGGATACAAAGAAAGGCAAAGGATGCTCCATGCTATCTAGGAATTCAGAGACAACATACAAACAGCCAGGTACAAAGAAGATATATGCAGGATAAGTTGGAGATAACCAATAGATGGGACGTACTAGAATTAAGGGGGATCAGGAGAGGCTTTTCCTAAAACAGAGATGGGAAATCTGCATCTTAGAGGTCACACGTGGCTTTCTACATCTTTAGATGCCTCCTTTTGACCGAATCCAAGTTTTACAGAACAGATCAGTCAAAAAGCCACACTTAAGGACCTAGAAGGCCACATGGAACCTCAAGGATGCAGCTTCCCTACTGCTGACCTAGAAGATGGTATTTTTACTGGAAGGAAGTCAGGAGATCCAGGAGGTAGAGATAAGAAGGGGCAATAGTATTCCAGGCAAGGGGAAGAGACAGTGAAAATGCTTGGAGTCTAGAAATGAAGGATACCCATTCAGTTAGGTAACCCAGTGGATAAAGCACCAGTCTTGGAGTTAGACTCATTTTCCTGAGTTCAAATCTGACGTCAGACACATACTAGCTGTGTGACCCTGGGCAAGTCACCTTGTTTGCCTCAGTTTCTCCACCTGTAAAATGAGCTAGAGAAGGAAATGGCAAACCACTCCAGCATCTTTACCAAGAAAACCCCAAATGGAGTCATGATCACAAACACACCAATACAAATTAGTAAATGGTCTTTTTTTTTTTAAAGCAATTGGGGTTAAGTAACTTGCTCAAGGTTACACAGCCAGGTATTTCTGGGTGGGTGCTAAGTATCTGAGCCTGGATTCGATCCCCAGGTCATCCTAACACTGGGGCCGGTGCTCTTACTCGCTGTGCTACCTGGCCACTCCTAGTAAATGGTCTTTGATGGCTTCTGGGGTTGAAATATTCCTCACTCTACAAGAAATGGTGATTGAACTTCTCTGAGATTAGTGAGGCTCATTCTGCATAGAGAGGTATGCAAGATAGGACTTGCCAATGGCTGTACTCTGCTGAAATGGCCTTCGTGAATTTTACGATATGTTCTGAAGCAGTGGAGTAAAACTTCAGTGGTAATAATATATAAAAGAATTTCATGATTTTTTTCCCTCTGAGACTAAAGCACTTCTTTTCCTAAGGAAACATGGTAATGGTACATGCTGGGAAGCATTCAGTGAAAGGAGTCACATGGTTCAGTTGAATGAATATTTGACAGATTTTTAAAATTTGCTTTTTATACATTGAATATGTGATTCCCTTCTTCCTTTTTTCAAATTACCCAGTTGGGGTGTTCTCTCTCTCTCTCTCTCTCTCTCTCTCTCTCTCTCTCTCTCTCTCTCTCTCTCTCTCTCTC
>NW_027185793.1:525101-610776 GCF_028583685.1 Petaurus breviceps papuanus
CTCTCTCTCTCTCTCTCTCTCTCTCTCTCTCTCTCTCTCTCTCTCTCCCTCTCCCTCTCCCTCTCTTTCCCTCTCCCCCCGGGCAGTATCTGAAGCTAAATCTGAACTCAGGTCTTCCTGACTCAAGGTTCATCATTCTATCTAATGTGCCAGAGTAATCTGGTGAACCATACTTAGCCAAAGTACCTAAGCAAGTTAATTATCAATTTGACACACTAGGTATCTTTCTTTTATGTGAATTTCAAATTGCTTTATCCTGGTATGCTATTTTTGAACATGTATATCCTCTTTTCCCTTGTAAATAAGCCCTAGAAAATGTATGCTTGTGGTCTGAAGTGTATACAGACATAAGACAAAAGAAAAAAAGAAAAGAGAAATTAGAATTAGGTGTCCAGTTGTAGTGGAAACTGAAGAAGGAGGAAAGGCAGTGAGGGATAGAGTGAAACACAGCTCTGAAGTTGGAAGGTCAAGTAGGCACAGGGACTAAGGAAAAGCAATCAATCAATCAACCAATCAGCAATCATATACTAAGCCCCTACAATGTGCCAGGCACTGGGGCTAGGAAGAAAAAAATGCTGTCAAGGAATGTATTTTAGTAGGGGAACATAGCATATTCCCAGAGAAGTAGTTCTAGCATATATACCAAAAAAATACACAGTGATGGATGAAGGGGTGGGGTGGGGGGGTGGACTAACATCTTTGTGAATGAGGAAAGGCCTCTAAAGAAGCAGGAATTTGAATTGAGTCTTGGAGGGAGCTAGGGTTCAGAAGGCATCATGCCTGAAGCTGGGATTCAGTGATAAGTGGAGGGTCAAAGGCAAATGTCCCTAACAAGCTGACTAAATTCAGTGAGGCTGATGGCTCAAGATTAAATTCTTCAATTATTGACAGTCTAAGAGGTCAGATAACCAATTTAACAGAAGGGATTAAAAAAACCTTAGTCATTTTCTATGTTTTCAACAATATGAATAGAGCTATTCCACCATAGTCATTTACTGAAGAAAATCTGCTCTTTGAAAGGCTGGGAGTTTTGGTGAGTGGGGTAGGGTGGGGGGCAGGGAAGGAGGAGATTGGGAAGCTATTTCTGTGTCCCAGATTTGGGACATAAAAACTTTTCATGTCTAAACACAGAAGAAAAGGAAGAAAGTTATTATGTCAATTTAAGACTTTGTATCAACATTAATAGAAAAACTTGAGCATCTCTTTTTCTCATAGTTCTTTTGATTGTTGTCCTTTATAATAATGCTATCTTTCTCAGAGACTCAAATATAACAGTAGGGGAATTACTTTTATGCACTTTATTTTTGCTCTTTCTTGGAGTGCCTCATCAAGTGTGCATGATAGTTTTTCAAATCTTTCACTCCCTAGAGCCCTGGTTCCTTGCTTTTCATTTAGTCACAACGTTCAAAGCAACTAAAAATGCAAGAAATACAGTTCATCTTTATAAAACTGAGGGTCACCTATAGGAAGAATTCCAGCTGCTGGGAGGCCTTTTTTTCCATGGAGAGAGAGTTTAGAAACTACTTCATTTAGAAAGTGTAATGCTAGAAGGGAATAAATGAGGAAAAAACTCCCAAAGGGCGACCAGAAGTGCTGAACCCTGGAAAGGTAATATGTGATGTTAAAATGGAGAAAAGGAGGAGAAAGTCATCAAAGAGACCAGACTAGATCACCTCTAAAGTGCCTTCCAACTCTTAAATTCGATAACTTATCTGGACAAACTTTTTTTTTTCTTTTCCTAGCAATGTGATTGGCTCTTATAACCTCCCATGGGGGCCCCTGTATGGATGCTTGGAGGTATTTGTAGGCAACTGTTTACAGAAGAGAGCAAGGAAACTGATTTCCCTAGGGACAAAGAGGAATCTCAAAGGCAAAATGAAACAAACATAACCAAAACATACCCACACCCATAAACCTAAAGGAAAACCTTACCTTAAGGAGTAGAATAGAATTTTTCAATAGCTAGATGTTTTTCAGATTTTGAAGAGTTTGAAGGAGATTTTGCTTCCCTGGTGTCCTCCCCGCCTCCATCCCCACCCCACTTCAAGTCCATGTATATTTAAATGTTTTCATTATACACTAAAGTGGCAGGGAGTGATGTTCCAAGAATTCAGTGCTAGGTAGGTCCTTTAAAGGATCATTTCATATACATGAATGCATATGGACTAGCCTGACAGCTGACTAGAGCAGTGATTTTAAAGTGCAAGAAAATGGTGAGTTCTGGGTGAAGGAGAACAGTTCTTTGAGACTTCTCTGTCTGAATCATCAACAGGGTGAAGCCTGTTTGGTAAAACTGTTTTATTCCTAGGTGTAGCTGAACTCAGCTGTGTCTGCTATAATCAAAAGGATTACATCAGCAGGAGCTAATTAGCACTAAGTAATTTAAAAATCAGATGATTTCTAAGCTTTTACACCAAGTAAGATATAAAACCAAAAGGCCCACCCAAAAGAGGCTTATCTCAGACTGGATTTAAAAAAATGATTTTATTACCTATTTAAGATGTGTGCTGAAGACAGTCCTAGGAGATAAGGTATTAATATTAAATTATTTCAATTATAAATGTGTTTTTTAAAACACCAGATTAACTATACAGGATGAACTCTACAGAGGATATTCCATGCTGTATGAACAGGTAGTTTTCAGAAGGAGAAATCAAAGCTATCAATAGGCATATAAAATTGCTCTAAATCATTAATAATTAGAGAAATGTAAATTAAAACAACTGTGAGGAACCACCTCACACCTATCAGATTGGTTAATTATAGAAAAGGAAAATGACAAATGCTGGAGGGCATGTGGAAAAACAGGCATATTTTTAAAAGCATTGTTGATGGAGTTGTGAGCTGGTCCAACCATTCTGGAGACCGATTTGGAACTATGCCCAATGGGCTATCAAAGTGTGTATACCCTTTGACCCAGCAATACCACTACTAGGTCTGTATCCCAAAGAAAAGAAATAAAAAGGAAAAGGACACACACACACACATATATATATATATATATATATATATATATATATATATATGTATACAAAAATATTTGTAGCAGCTCTTTTTGTGGTGGTAAAAAACTGGAAACTGAGGGGATGTCCACCCATTGGGGAATGGCTAAATACATTATGGTATATTATTGTGACAGAATACTATTATGCTGTAAGAAATATAATAGAAATAAGTAAGAAATGGTTCCAGAAAAACCTGGGAAGACATGTATGAATTAAAGCAAAGTAAAGTGAGCAGAACTGAGAGAACATTGTACAAAGGAACAGCAATGTTACAATGATAATCAGCTGTGAAAATCTTAGCTATCTCATTACAATGATCTACAGTTCCAAAGGACTCATTATCTGCCTCCAGAGAGAAAACTGATGAACTTTGGGTGAAAACTGAAGTATGGTTGTTTCTTTTACTTATTTTTCTTGCCTTTTTTTGTACTTTGGCTAATGTGAAAATATATTTTGCATGATTTCATACATAAAACAAATAGTTTTTTATTTTGTCTTCTCAATGGATGTGGAAGGAGGTGGAGGGAGGTAGAGAATTTGGAACTGAAAATAAAAAAAGAAAATTCTATCCTGTATGTAGAGAATAACTACAATTACGTTGAATGTTCCAGGCACATGATCTCCATTAATAAAGTCAGTACTCTATACCTCATTCTCCTTCTATTTAGATTTAAAAAATGCTCAAAGAAATATCTCAAGCCTCTGATTTTTATGAGCAAGAAGATAATATATCCAAAGTAGTAAAAAAGAGTTACTATTTGTGAGACTTTGCTTTGTATGGCCTCAGGATTCTAGTCTCATGTTTCTTAGTCTGAATTTCCCTTTTTTGTTTTTTTTTTTTTTGCCTTTTGGAGGGCAATTGGAGTTAAGTAACTTGCCCAAGGTTACATGGCTAGTGTTTTTGTGTGGGTGTTAAGTGTCTGAGGCCATAACCAAACTCTGGTCCTCCTGACTCCAGGCCGGTGCTTTACTCACTGCGCCACCTACCCACCCCTCCATTTGGTTTTTAAAGCTCTTTAAACCTGGTCCTTTTCTACCTTTCCCGAGGCTTTACACTTCATTATCTTCCACGTACTCTTATCTGTTGCTGAAACAGGACACTCCACCTCCCAATTCAGGACCCTTTCACTGGCTGTCCCTCATGCCTGGAATTCTCCTTCCTCATCTCTGCCTCCAGGATTCCCAGGTTTCCTTTAAGGCTCAACTTAAATCACACTTCCTGCAAGAGGTCTTTCCTGGTCTCTTTCACCTCCCCTCTTTTTTCCTTCCCTCTGAGATAACTTTTTATTTATATTGTGTATAGATCTTGTATGTATACAGTTGTTTATCTGTCTTCTCCCTCATTACATTGTGAACACCTTGAGAGAAGGGACTGTTTTTTTCCTTTTCTTTGTATTCCCTAGGGCTTAGCTCAGTGCCCGGCACATAGTAAGTGTTCAATAAATGCTTGTTGATTGACTGATCTGGCAAAGTCCACCTGACTTTCAAGTAAAACTGACCATATTCAAATAAATGAAGCAATGAAAGCTCACTATACATAAGTCATTTTTCTAGGCATGGTGGGGACTTCAGAAGGAGGCAGAATGACACTATACTGGAAGAAGAAAGGAAATAGTACCATTAGGAATACTATCATACATTCACAGAGAACTTTTACATTTTCGAAATTACTTTCAGAGCTATTCATAAGATCAAAGAATGTCAGAGATGGGAGGGAACTTATAAGTCAGCCAATACAACTCTCTCATTTTCAAGAGGCAAAGCCAAAGAAACTTTCCCCTAGTTAGTCATTCGCTGAGCTGAGATTAAAATCTAGGGTTCTGGGACAGTTAGGTGGCGTAGTGAATAGAGCACCAGCAATGGAGTCAGGAGGACCTGAGTTCAAATCCAACCTCGGACACTCAACACTTTCTAATCTGGTGATCTTGGGCAAGTCACTTAACCCCAATTGCCCTGCCTTCCCCACACCAAAAAGCAAACAAACCAAAAAGCAAACAAACAAAAAAAATCTAGGGTTCCTGGCTACCAGCAGTTGGACCCTCGAACATCTTGCTTTCTGTGTTGACAAATTCCACAGCCTGGTACACATAGATTCTCTTTCCTGCTTCTTCAAATTCTTAGTATCATAGGGTCATAAATTTAGAGACAGAAGGGGCAACAGAGATCATGCTGCCCAACCCCTCATTTTATGAATGAAAAACCTGGGGCTAACAATTGGAAATTTTCCTAAAGCAGTTCAGCCCAGAAAAGAGAAGGTCAGGATAGCAGCCTCCTCCCATACTCATGGGCTCTCTCCTGATGGGGAGTAAGGCAGCCATCTGTCATCTAGACCATAGTGTTCCAGGGGTGGGCTGCCTGCTGAAGGTTTAAAGCAGAGACATCACTCATAGATCTCGAGTTCCCTGATTCCTGCCCCATACTGCTGATCCACGTGGGCACAAATCATTCTGCCTACTCAGGTCTTGAGTTGATTATAGTAGGACAACAGGACTCCAGGCCAGAAGTAAATCATGGCAGAGGAGACAGAAGTGCTGCTTACAACATTCTCTGGAGTCCTTTCAGTTTGGAAAGAGGATTTTATGCAAATACTGTCAAGAAATCAGGTACTAAATTATCACTAGCATCACTTTGTAAAGAGTTATCCCTGCCTCCATAATCTAGGCCCCCAGGAAACACTTCAAGACTAGTGGATTCAGACAGATGCCAAAGATATAATAATATAATAATGAGAATTACATTAAAACTACATATCATTTTATAGTTTTTCAAAGTGCTTTCCTCACAACAACTGCAAGCATGCCCATTGTTCCAGATCAGAAAAGCAAGGCCCAGAGAAGTTTTGGTGACATGTCCATAGATAGTATTTCCTGGAGCTGGAAACTGAACTCCTGGTCTTTTGTCTCTGACTCTAGTGCTCTTTAGAATATACCACGCAGCCTTCCAATTTTATTTTGGTAAAGCTTTTTAAACATCTTAAACATGTCTACTTTTCAACTGTACCATCTAGAACAAACAATGATTAGATAGTTGCTAACCTAACTGGAGAATAGTACAGAACATGGTAGTTAATTCCAACCAACATGTGTGTAGAAAAGGGTGAGGGGGAGAAAGAACAAATGACCTTCCCCTGTCACTTGGATGGGGGCTCAGTCTTTTTTGATATTTTTACTAACAAAAGGTGGACAAAGAGTTAAATTTGCACTGAATAATTTTGTACCAACATTGGGAAGGTAGGGTAAAAGGTGGGATGGCCATTGATGTAGTCTGGAAGAAATAAAATTCTATGATTATGACTTCAAATTGAAGAAGAATAAGAGAAGTAGAAAAAGAAAGACATACCTGTATTTCTGTTGATTCAATGCCATGGGAGAGATTTCCATTTTGCACAGGTCCTGAACCTTCACTAGGTGGTGTTACTTCCACTTCAACACTTGTACTGTTTGGGAGCTCTATTTTTTCTGTGACATCATTCACAATGGAAACACATGCATGAGTGCACACACACATACGTAAAGAATAAAGATAATCAATAAATGGGGAATGAGAGGCAGGGAAATAATAATGCTTTTATTTGGGTGAATAGTGGTTCCACTGATAGAATGAAAGCAGTCAGAAAGAGAAGTAGGGTTATTGGAGAAAGAGAAAAAGTTTTATTGGTAGAACTGATGGTCTCTGGGGGCTGATAGGAGCCAAAGCTAATAGGTGGATTTTTTTTTAAATGCCAGGATTTCATCTTTCCTATTTCTTTTTCAGTATCCTCTGTCTCCTGCCATATTCTGAAGGGGTACTCTCACTGCCCTGGTTATTTGCGGTCCTGCGTCCTGGTTCTGAGTGTCCTGGTTCTGATACATTCTAATCTGCCTGGTTAAATACTGCATTCCATATGTCTTAAGGTAGGCATTTATTTATTCCACCTCTAAGTTATGCCATTTTCTAATTCAGGTAAAATCTTTGGCATTTTACCAAGGAGTCATTTAAGAACAGTTTATAAGGGAAGCTTCACGTAATTTATAAATGACTCTCTTCTACTCTTCCCTTGAATATTTCTTTCCTACTCTTTCCCAAAAAGGGAAGAAATATGTTTCATGGCAAAAGGATAATTAAGAGCAATGCTGACCAAATTGCAAACATGTAAATGGCTTTCTGAAGCTTCTTACAAAGGTTGGCTTAGCGAAAAAATCGGAATCTGATAGGATATTTAGTTTGTCCATACAACATAAGTATGACTCTAATTCAAATCAAGACAAGGGGAAATTTTGTGTAAGTAATAAATATAGAGACAACCTGTATGAGAATGGAAAGTCTCACCTTGGATAAGAAATGCATTATTTACTTTGAATCTAGTGGATCATTGAGGTTGTTATAAATTGATTCCTAATAGCCATTGACTTTGACCCAAATGTTTGTTCTAGCATTCAAGGGGAACAATCATTCCAGGTTGTCTGTAAATCAGTAGGATCCATTTTTGAAGTATACCAATTCTGTAACCTTGAATTTTATTTATGTTAATGCTGCTAAAGAGCATTACCACCTAACTCCATGTACCAACAGTCTGTTTTGAAAATGCAGCATGATACTGAGAGGAAAAAAGATGGTCCCAGGCCTTCTAAACACTAGTCAAATACATCTTCCTTGCATCCATGCTGCCACTGCAGGCTTGGATTTTAGTAGAAGGTGATAACCTAGAGGTCAGTGAAAAGTCAAGTTTATCTAAAGAAATTTTTTTTCTGGGCAATTTAATGAGGTTTAACTCTTTTGGCTATGGTTATTTACTTAACAACACTAGATTGATCCTTGGTGAGAGAACAAAGATTTAATCTGAATGAGAAGCTAGTATAACCATTAATACTATACCTCCCCTAATAAATGTACAGTACTTCTAGTACAGCA
This sequence comes from Petaurus breviceps papuanus, assembly GCF_028583685.1. Lineage (NCBI taxonomy): Eukaryota > Metazoa > Chordata > Mammalia > Diprotodontia > Petauridae > Petaurus > Petaurus breviceps. Next base: position 532,997 of record NW_027185793.1, read on the forward strand.
GTATTCCATTTTGTTTATAGATAATTTTAGTTTGCTAAGTGATGGGATAGTTTATAAAACAGAGATTGGTGTAAATTTAGTTTGAATTTAGAATTTGAGAGCTATATTAGCATTACAATTATAAGAATAGGAACATTACATTCCCAGTTAAAATAAAACCCTGCAATGTCATGATCTGGTTACCACACAATGCATAGCTAAAAGAGACTGAAATAGATGTGTGGTGATGTCGCTGAATTCATCCGAAAGGAGTGGGTATGAGCAGGGACAGTGTGTCATATTGTTGTGAGCTGGTACTTTGTCACTCAATGAATTTGCTCTAGACAATAGCGTCAGAGTAAATGCTGGGTCCTCATTAAGCCCTTTAGAAAGGGTCCCCTTGTTAACTAAGTGAATACATTTCTACCTGAGGAAAACTGTCTGTGTGTGGACTTCCTAAAACACTGCGGTGTTTGGTTAGCTGTAAAAAACTAGACTCTAATGCACCCCTTCTCCCATTACTATTACTTTGTAGATATTTTGTTTTGACTCATCTATATACAAGTTGTTTCCCCTCAGTAGAATCTCCCTGATGGCAGAGCTGTTAAGCTTTTATCTTTGTATCCTTAGTTCTTGGCACAGTTCCTTCCACAATGTAGGCATCTAATATGTTGGTCAGTCAGTAAACATTTATTAAGCATCTACTATGCTCCAGGAGCTGAGCTGGACTGGGGATACAAAAAATCAAAAGACCCTGACCTTAAGGAGCTTAAGGGGATAATAAGCCAAAGACTTTTGTAAATATGGTAAATTTTACATTTGTAAAGATTGTAAATTTGCAAATAAAATATGCAAATACTGCAAATTTTGTAAATATTGTGGACAATATTTACAAACAAGCTATATATAGAATAAATAGGCAGTAATTAAAAGAGGCAAGGCACAAGAATTAAGGGGTGTTGAGAAAGGATTCCTGCAGAAGGTAGAATTTTAGTTGGAACATAAAGGAAGCCTGGAGAACCAAGAGGTGGAAATAGGTGAGAGCAATCCTGGCATGGTGACAGCTAGAGAAAATGCTCATTGAATGACCTTGAATTGAAATCTCATCTCAGGCTCCTACCAGGATTCCTTAGGCATCCCTCTGAGTTATCCAGAGGACATTTTGGACATGTTTTGATTCTTCTACCCCATGCTGACACAAAGACAGATGGAAACTTATATCCCTAGGCTTAGTTGTGACACTTGTACAGTTCCAGATAGCCACTGCTGCATGTTGGGGCTACATTCAATGTTGAAGTAGAATCCTGAGAAACACCAAGTCTGTGTGTTCTCTCGTACTCACCCATATGGTTGGCAGTTCCAGTATGCCTTTCATTATCATCCACCTGGCACTTCTTCTTGGCAATCTTGTGAAGAATAGAAGCCTTTTCTCTGAAGCGTCCTAAAGAAAGAGAGAAAGGAGGTGGAAAAGAAAGGGTGTGAGGAAGAAAAAGAATGAGAGGGATGAAGAGGATCATTGCAAAGGATTCAGAAGTAGAGTCAGCTTCCTTGCAGTGGCACTGTCAGGGATTGCTCTTTCCTGCCCTCGTAGAAGGTCATGTCAACGTATACAAATAACCTGCTTTCTTCCTTTGCTCTCCTCTTGGATTCTTTACCCAAGTTTCCCAGACCGTTAGGGACATAGATAAGAGACCTGGTTTTATTAAGGTCCTTTGAAATGACTATAAAACCAATCAAAGCATCAAGCATTTGTGACTGCTCCCCTAATCCTTATTTTAAATATTGTGGCCGAGGCTTAACATAGGTCTGATTGAAGACAGCTGGATCACAGGAAGAGCTTCCCTGCAATTGAACTGTATTATTAGAGGGGCAATTGACAATGGACAGGAAGGTAAGTTAAGCATCCTAGTTCTTTGATTTGGCTTCTCCTTTAAACATGACCATGTAAATGAGTTTAATGACAGTCTGTAGTTTCTAAATGAAGCAGGAGCTTGCATCAAAGCTTCCAATTTAAAAAAAGGATACATTTTCCACAGAATTTAGAAGGCTGAAATCCCTGCAATGCAGGACTGAATAACGTCTAGAAAGGAAGTTGGAGATTCTATTTAGTGAAGGAGGCAGTGGAACCTGAGGCCAGAAAGAGATCTGGAACACTGATGAGCTATCTCAGGAAAGTGCTTCTGATAAATACTAATGAAAATTCAGTTTTAAAAAGAGGCATGATCATGTACATGGACTTGGACCTGTAATTTCTGTTTGTCCCACAGTCAATGTATAAATATCAAGTTTAAAAAATGGACAAACACGAGAAGTAATAGAACCTAGGATAGGCTAGAAGTTGGAAAAGGAAAAGGAAAAGCTTCATGTAGAAGATGGTACCTGAGTTGCCCCACAAAGGAAAAGGGGGACTTTATGTGGCAGAAGAAAGAAGGAAATACAGTCCAGGTATGATGAACAATCAGTTCAGAAATGGACCAATCTTCTTGAAGCATAGATCTGATCTTGCCAGTCTATTAAAAGTGCTTCTACTCTTTATTGCCTACCTGAAAATGGTCTTTTTAAAAAATGACTATTTTATGGAGAACTCCCATGTGGCAAGCATTCACATGGTCAGAAGAAGCAATACAAGGACACTCTCAAGGTCTCTCTTTGGAATTGATTGCGTGACATGGGAGGCACTGGTACAGGACTGCCCAGCATGGCATGCCCACATCAGAGAAGGTGCTGTGCTTTATGAGTAAAGTAGAATTGAAACAGCTTGAAGGAAACACAGGATACAAAAATTTAGAGAATCCACCTCAAATGTTCACATGGACTATTTGTGCCTGACCTGTGGTAGAGCATTCTGAGCTTGTATTGGTCTGATCAGCCACAGTTGGACACACTGAAACTTGACTCTAGCATCGTGATATCAATTTGGTCCTCTTCAAGAATGAAGAACAACCAACACTAAACCAACCAAACTACCTGAAAATGACCAAATTCCTTAGCCTACAACTTAAGACCTTAGGCAGCTTCATGCAGACTCCCTTCTCTCCTCTTCCATGTCATCTACATTTCAGTCTAGCCTGTCTTTTCCTCCATATACAGTTCACCTCACTTTTTACTATTTCTTTGCCTTTGCTTATATATTCTCAATAGTTGCCATATCTTTCCCCACCAATCTTCTCCTTTAAATATCACCCACTCCATGAAGTCTTCCCTGATCTCTGCTTGAGTTAGTAATGAGTCTTTCCTTCATCCTTTTTTGCATCTCTCTTGAATGAACTATATCCTATTTTATCTCAGTTAGTTGTATAAGTATTATATCCCTCTTGAGAACAGGGACAGTATAATTTAATTTTTATGACCTTGCAAAGCCTAGAAAGTATCCTGTATATATTAGTTTTCATTGCAAGTAGGAATTGTTTGATTATTTGTATTTATATCTATAATATCTGACATATAATAAGCACTTAGTGAAGAGCTGTTGATTGATTAATAAATTATGAATTGAAATTATGAATTGAAGGAGAAGATAGAGGAGGAAAAGAGAGAATAGGGAAGAATAGTTGTAGGTTTTAATAGGAGTAGGGTTCAAGACACTTGCTAAAATTCTAAATCTAAATTTTCCTGGAGTACTGGATAGTTATATTATGCCTAAACTTTGCCTTGCAATTTCTACTCATTGTGCCTAGCTCTGCTCCTTTAGGACCAAGCAGAACAAACCTAATCTTTCTTCTATAGACTTGAAGCCAGCAATTATGGTGCCTCCCTCCTCTCACCCCCCTCCACAAAAGCTTCTCATTTTTAGGCTAAACATCCTCAGTTTCTTTAACTGATCCTCATATGTTATGTATTCCTCCACCAGACACACAGTAGGTGCTTAATAAATGTTTGTTGACTTGACTAGACTACTCTGCTTACCCTCTTCTGGATACCCTCACCTACAACTGAACACAGTATTCCAGATGTGGTTTGATCAGGGCAGAATATAACAGCAGGACTATTATATTCTTATTCATGGATGCTATGCCTTGACTGCATCTGTTTTCTTAACTGTCATATGGTGTTGACTAATGTGGGCTTGCTGTTCAGTAAAAAAACCCAGACATTTTTCTGAGGAATTGCTATCTACTACGACATACCTCGCTATTCTGGGCCAGACCTATTTTGGCAATTCAGGTATGGGATTAGAATTTACTGAGATCTCCAATAATATTAAATATTAAAACATTTTTTACTCATAACAAGACTTAAAAAGATATAATTCTTGGTTGAATTTAAATAAGACATTACTCCTCCCTGACTCTGTATTTGCTGTGGCAAGAAAATCAGAAAAGATAGATCAGAAAGATGTTCTTTAAGGGCAATGGGGATTCTGCTTAAACCCTTTGAGACCAATTTTCCATAGCAGGTGTCTTTTGCCTTAGGCAGCAAGGAAAGCAAAGCAATGATAATTTCAGGAATGATCTCTCCATCCATTTAATGACAAATCAGCTGATATAAAAGAGGTGCTGCTCATTTTAACCCTGTGGTGGCAAGGTCTCAAAACTTTTCTAGTGCAATTTTTTTCACTAAAACAACTTAAAAACATTTATGAGGTCAGGAAGTACTCTAATCTAAGCAGTATCGGAGGAGTAGTTTAATACAAGTAATAAAAACAAAAACATAAAGCAATGTATTCTAAAAAGTACAGTTTATGCAGCATCTTTCCCATACCTGTATAAAAAATTTCACTTCCTCCATATCATTAAAAAGCAAAGCATCTTCCTACATTTTAATCCCTTGGTCCCTCAGACTCTTTCTCAAAAGGAGGTGTCAAAAAAAAGTTTTAGGGGCGGCCAGGTGGCTCAGCGAGTAAGAGCACCGGCTCCAGTATTGCGATGACCTGGGGATCAAATCTGGGCTCAGATACTTAGCACCACACCCAGAAATAACTGGCTGTGTAATCTTGAGCAAGTTACTTAACCCCAATTGCTTAAAAAAATAAAATAAAATAAAAAGGAGGTGTCCAGATTAGAGGAGATTAGGGGAGACCTGAATCATGTTTCCAGATTCTAGAGATCCTTCTGAGAGGGGTAAAAACTGTAAGACCCAGATGACTTTTGAGGTTTGGAATAAGAAAGGGCTGGGGAGATTCAATTGGGATTAGAGTTAAGAGTTATTTCTCTTTATCAGGCCAGTCTTCCTGGAGGCTGGATCCAAGAAATGGCTAGAATTATGAGCCTTCATCCTTCTTAGGGTACTAATACTAGTTTATCAAAAATTCTGGGAGATGGGATGCTTGATGCTGATGAGGGACACGATGACAAAACTATTGTTTTAAAATTCCATTTCAGTGTTCAATAATGCCAGCTGCCTGAAGATGTTATGGGATATAGAAAACCCCAAAAATGTGATGGTGGGACCAATTCTGAACCTGCTTTGTAGTAAAACGGGTGTTCTGGTTAGAAACTTTGGGACCCAAGAAGAAGAAAGATATGTCTTGGCTGGGCTTTGATGGTGGTCACTAAGGCAACAGAATTAACTGGCAATGCAATGCTATATCTTGTATAATCAAGTAAAAATGATAATAGCTAGTATTTATATAGCACTTAAAGGTTTGCAATGTTCTTTACATCTTATCTCACTGTATCCTCACAACAGCCCTGTGAAGTGTGTTATTATTATCCTTATTTTACAGATGAAGAAACTGAGGCCGAAACACCTCAAGTGACTTTTGCAGGGTCACACAGCAAGTAAATATTTGAAGCTGGATTGAACTCAGGTCTTCCTGACTCTAGGTCCATCATTCTATCCATTGAACCACCTAGCTGCTTCTTAAAAAAAATTATCAAGTCTTTATTATGTGTCTGGTACTGTCCTGAGTGCTGGGAATACAAACACAATAAGAAAGAAAGTCAGTCTCTACCCTAAAAGGAACTTACATTTTAATGAGGGAAGCTAACACATAAAAGGGAGCTGAAAAGTTGGGGGTGGGATGGGAGAAGGGGAGAGTAGGAGGTGGAATGAAGGAGAGCCAAAAGAGGAATGAAGGAAAGAACAAAGCTGGCCTGGGAATTTTCCTTAACATGGAGGTTCCTAGAGAGATTGACTAGATAGAAGATGGGCCGCTAGGGCTGGGGTGATCTTCCAGGATGAGAAGGCTATTGGGTCATAGTAGAAGAAGAAATTCAGAGAGTCAGAAGTAGATCCCAGAGGGATATAATTATTTAATATTTGCAGTAATTGGCAAACTTCTTGCCTTGAGATGGGGGAAGAAGGACAATATAATCAACTGATTTGCAGTAATGGCAAACTCCTTGCCCTGAGATGGGGGAAGAAGGACAATATAATCAACTGATCAGTCAGAGACAAATTGAGAACCATACTGATCTTTGAAGGTAGACTCTCCAATTGTCATAAGAATATTATTGAGCTGAAATCAACACCTGTGGTGAGTCTATAGTTCCCTGTTTTATGATTCACCTGATATTTATTATCAAGGGACTATTTAACAGGGTTATATATCTTCCAAGGAATTTGAATAATCCTCAAGTATGGATGAGAGACCCCTTCTGAAAAAGTCTTGTAAGGGCTAAAGTTTTGTTCTATTGAAACAAATGTTTTTCATAATCAACAAACAATGGGATCTTATATTCTTTTTTTTCAAATGCTTTATTAACTTCTGATTTACATCATTCATTTCCGCCAGATTTTGAGTTACAAATTTTCTCCCCATTTTTCCCCTACCCACAACCCCAAAATAGCAGTCCCATAGGATATCCCTTCCTCCAATCTGCTCTCTCCCATATTTTCTCCCATACTCCTTTCGACTTTTCCAGTGGATCTCTATGCCCCAGTGCCTGTATATCTTATTTCCCAATTACATGTAAAATAGTATTAATAACAGTATATATATATGATTTTAAAACTTTGAATTCCAGATTCATTCCCTTCCTCCCTTGTCACCCACCCTTACTGGGAAGATAAGCAGTTCAGTATAGGTTGTACATGTGTGGCTAATGTAAAACAATAACATAGTAGATATATTGTAAAAGACTGACTATATTTCCCTCCCTCCTATCCCACCTCCCACTTGTTCTATTCTCTACTTTGATCCAGTCACTTTTCAAAAGTGGGTGTTTCCAACTTCCCTACCCCCCAGCCTGCCCTCCCTTCCATCATCCCCCCTCTCATCCCCTTCCTCCCCCTACTCTCCTGGAGGGTGAGATACCCTATTTAGTGTGTATTTCATTCCCTCCTCAAGCCAAATTCAATGGGAATAAGGTTGGCCCATTCCCTTTTGCCTTCCTATTCTTCCCCTCCATTGTAACCATTTTCCCTTGCCTCTTCTATATGAGATAGTTTACCCCATTCTATCTCTCCCCATCTCCTCTCATTATATTCCTCTCTCACCTCTTAATTTCACCTTTTAAGTATCATCCCTTCCTGTTAAATTGGTCCTGTGCCCTCTATCTATGTATACCTGTAAACATATATACACATATGTATTCATATGCCCATATACCCTCATATATATATATATATTTCTATTCCCTTCAACTACTGAGAAAAGTCTCATAAGTTACAATTATTGTTTTTGCATGTAGGAATGTTAATAGTTCAACTTTGATAAGTTCCTTTTTCTTTTCTTTTCCCTGTTTTCCTTCTCATGCTTCTCTTGCTTCTTGTATCTGAATGTTAAATTTTCTATTCAACTCTGTTTTTTTCAGCAAGAATGCTTGAAAGTCCTCTATTCCACTGAATGACCATATTTCCCCCTGAAACATGATATACAGTTTTGCTGGGTAGGTGACTCTTGGTTTTAATCCCAGCTCCTTTGACCTCCGGAATATCATATTCCAAGCCCTTCGATCCCTCAGTGTAGAAGCTGCCAGATTCTGGGTTATCATGATTGTGTTTCCACAATATTTGAATTGTCTCTTCCTGGCTGCTTGTAATAGTCTATCTTTAATCTGGGAATTCCTAGGAGTTTTCTTTTTAGGATCTTTTTAGGAGGTGATCGGTGGATTCTTTCAACCTCTATTTTGCCCTCTGGTTCTCTGGTTGAGGGCAGTTTTCTTTGAGAACTTCCTGGAGGATGATTTCTAGGTTCTTACTTTGATCATGGATTTCAGGTAGTCCAATAATTTTTAAATTATCTCTCCTGGATCTATTTTCCAGGTCAGTGGCTTTTCCCATGAGATATTTCACATTGCCTTCTATTCTTTCATTTGTTTGGATCTGGTTTAACAGCATCTTGATTTCTCATAAAGTCATTAGCTTCCATTTGCTCCAATCTAATTCTGAAGCAATGATTCTCCTCATTGAGCTTTTGAGATTCTTTTTCCATCTGGCAAATTTGACTTTTTAAGGCATTCTTCTCCTCATTGCCTTTTTGAGCCTCTTTTGCCATTTGAGTTAGTCTGTTTTTTAAGGTGTGAGTTTCCTCAGTCAGGCTGTTGACTCTCATTTCATAATTTTCTTGCATTGTTCTCATTTCTCTTCCCAATTTTTCCTCCACTTCTCTTATCTGCTTCTTAAGGTCCTTTATGGCCTGTAACCAGCTTGTTTGAAGCTTTTGGTGCAGGAGTTCTGACTTCACTGTCTTCCTCCTGTTCCATGCTTTGCTCCTTTTTGTCCCCAAAATAGTAGTCTAATGTTGGAATCTTCTGTCTGCTTTGTTTCCTTTGCATGGTCATGTTGCCCCTCAGTCACTTGACCCCTGGGCTTTTTGCCACAGTAGGAGTCTGCCACCAGATAGGGGAGCTTTCGTTCTAAATGCTGGGGTTTTCTCAGCTGCCAGAGGTATTAGATGGGTGCCCTCTCTGAGGTCTCCACACATTCTGGCAAGCTGGACACACACCCCAGGACCTCCAGCCTAGACTGCAATCCAGATCCAAGAAGGTTAAAGCAAAAGCAATTACCCCTCAGACTGGTGCTTGGTCCCCCTACACTCTGCAGGCCAGGAGCTGAAGCTGCCACGTCGCTGGCTGGCTGTGCCTGCGTCTCAGTGGCTTCTGGCCCTGGGGGCAAAAGTCATGCACTCCCACTTACTGGGTCCCAAAGTCCAGACTGCACTGACCTTTCACTTTGTCCTTCCCATCTATGTGTTGATAAATCTGGAAATGGCCACAGCTGATGCTGATCTGGAGTCCCTCCAGCCAGTGGCTGGTCTGGCCCACCCTGGGGCTAAAGCCAAGGTGTGGGGCTGGGCTGGGCTCCCAGAGCACTTGTGCTGGCCGATTCCTGCCTGCCTGCTGGGCTGTCCTCAGTGGGAGGTTAGCTTCTCTGTGTCATTTTGTGGATTCTGCAGCTCCAAAGTTTGTTTAGAGTCCCCTTTTTACATGGATTGGGAAAGGTGGAAGCTGGAGCAGTGGGGAGATCCTGCTTCTACTCAGCCATCTTGACTCCCCCCCCCCTCTTCCCCAGGATCTTATATTCACTATATCTTTCAGTTAATTTTGAAATGAGAAAGACAAGGTCCATTGTAGAATATCACGTGAGGAAGTCTAATTATTTTCACATAACAAATGTGAAAAAGGATACTCTTGATTCATTGAGAGATGACTTTCATAATGACTTTTATAGACTGAGGAGTAAATATATGGGTTGGTTATTATTGATGTTTCTCCATTATTTATTTCAGTCTTAATAAAGTCTGAATTTTCTTTTTATGCGCTCGACATATTCTCCTCCTTTTGGCTTCTTGTATATTTTTCTCACAATCCCCTTACAATAGTTTCACTTCCAATATGGATTTCCTCCTTATATACTTATTCCATTCTAGTCTCCTTACCCTTATTTATTCCATTTAGTGCTATTTCCACCTCCCATATTAGCACATCTGTGACTGTGATGTTAGGATACAAGTGTGGAAGTTCCACTCTACTTGCTGGAGAAAACAGTTTGGTAGAGTTTTCTTTTTATACATCTTTCCCATTTTTCTTGTTTGTTGCTCTCCTTCCATTTTTATTTTTGAATGCTTCAGGATGATTTTGCTTAGTGGGATAGCCTGCCAAACTTTCTTTAAAGCTCATTTTATCCTCCACTGCCTTACTCTGCTTTGTGAGACAATAGTGTTCATAACTGCCAATCATTCTTTATAAGATTTTTCCTATAAATTTAAACCATAAAAGGGTTCATAATCTAACCTGGTGTTGCTTTTGCAATAACATTTTTTTTCTGTTTGGCAAGTAGCTCAGATGTTTGCTAAGGTGCTTTCTCGACCCTTTTGGTCTCCTTGTTGTGGCAATTAGTTTATATTGTTTAAACCTGAATTATTATAGTTGGCATTTCTGTTGCCCATTTCTCATTGTGATTGCCAATTTATTGTTTGAATAGTTCAGGGTTAATTTTTTTCCCCCAGTTGCATGCCATTTAAAAAATTGTTTCAATGGTCAGAGAAATTTAATGGTAAAAGGGATAAATAATATAGAATCAAACAGAGACCCCTGGAGACTTTCAACTTCACCTGGAACCAATAATGATTACTCATAGGTACTTAGTAAATACTTGATTGTTTGGATTTGATCATTCAGCTAGTTCCAAACCTATCTAACTGTTCTATTGCCTAGTGCACATCTCTCCATCTTTTCCTTAAGAACCACATCAAATACTTAGCTAAAATCTAGGTACATTTTTAATCTATAGCATCTCCCAATCTACTAGTTTAATAATTTTGTCAAAAGGAAAAATGAGTTTAGTGTGGATTGACTTATTTTTGATGAAGCCATACTGAACCTTTGTGATCAATGCTGCCTTTTCAAGATAATCAATGACCATTTCTTTAATAATACTTTCTAAACTTTTCCAGTAATCGAAGTCAAACTCACTGAAAGCTTCTGTCCTCCCTTTTTGAAGTATGAAATAGTACCTAACACTAGCTCCAGAAAACAAAATATAACATAATAAAATATGCAGAAAATTAACTAGCCACATACTATTTAAAACTGTTAAAACCCTGTAGAAACTTAAAAACATACTGAGCAGAACTTTTAATAGAAGGTAGCTTCAATTATGTTTTTGTTATTCCTTGACTGAAGGCACTCATTAGGACACTAGGAACATGACTGAACTAACCAGTGAGACCTACCAGTTTTTCTAGATCCATTATAGTAACCTATAGTGATTCGAGTGATTCCTGGCTGCCAGAAAGAGATGTTGTCCTCTTTAGATAGTTAGGAGTAGTTGTTGATTGGTGCCAAAATGAAGGAGAGGTGGCTGGGTAACATTGGGATCCTCAGTAGCATTATTTTTCTCTTCCCCTACATTCTGGAAGCCAAGTCTGACTCAGAGAAGAATGTCTTGGGGCGGCTGGGTGGCACAGTGAATAGAGCACCAGCCCTGGAGTCAGGAGGACCTGAGTTCAAATCCAGCCTCAGACACTTAACACTTACTAGCCATGTGACCTTGGGCAAGTCACTTAACCCCAATTGCCCTGCCTTCCCCCCTCCAAAAAAAAAAAGAGAATGTCTCAGAATTGAATTATCCTGTGTTTTACAAGTCTGTTTCCAGCGTCACTTGTATGATCTTAAATGTAAGATCAAACCTGCTGGGTAAATAGCATGGAAACTGATTATAGAAACAGGCAGGAGATCATGAAAATATACTTGGTTGTGTTAGAACAGTGATTCACAAACAAGATATAGTTCCCTTTGTAGGTTCCCACCCTTGAGCCCTCCTCTCCTCTCCTCTAACACCCCAAGATTTCCATGTTATTGAGAAAGAGAATATGTAAACTTTCCTTAGCTTATGCTAAGGTTGAAAAGGCTAAAGAAGTGAAGAAAGGGGGCCAAGGGACAGAGTTTGGTAAAAAAACTGCAAAGCATTTTCCTGAGGACAAATAGGATATGAATTTAATTCCTAGCAGATCTAAAATCCTTTAAGACCATACTTTCTTTAAATCCTGTAACCAGAAAGATTTGTGATCTTTCCTTTGTTCTAGTTTCAGCTAGACTTGTTCCAGATGGCTATATCTGCAAGACACACTTGCAGTCATAGAATCTTAGAATATTTGACCTGTCGGGGACCTTAGACACCATGTAATTCAACTCTGTCCTTTCTTAGAGGAAGAATCTATGACTTGAGTGAATTGAGTAGTTTCAATCGTGTTTGACTCTTTGTGACCCCATTTGGGATTTTCTTGGCAAAGATACTGGAGTGATTTGCCATTTCCTTCTCCAGCTCATTATACAGATGAGGAAATTGAGGCAAACAGGGTTAAGTAACTTGCCCAGGGTCACACAAATAGTAAATATCTGAACTCAAGAAGATAAATCTTTCTGATGCCAAACCTAGTGTTCCATTCACTGTACCACCTAGCTGCCCCAGTAGAATCTATGGGAGTCCATTAAAAGGGTAGTTCTAATAGCTCTAGAATATGAGAATCTGTCATATGTGTTTTTATTTTTTTTTTTATTTGGACGGGGGAAGGCAGGGCAATTGGAGTTAAGTGATTTGCTCAAGGTCACACGGCTAGTAAGTCTGAGGCTGGATTTGAACTCAGGTCCTCCTGACTCCAGAGTCAGTGCTCTATTCACTGTGCCACCTTGCTGCCCTGATGTCTGTTTTTAAAATCAAGATTCATAATATTAAAATTGGAAGATGGTGAGTAGCTGTTCATTATACCCAGTGAGGGTATAATGATTAAAATTAAGAGAAGAGGAGCTCATTTAACAGGATAGATTTGAGGTTAGCTCTGGAAAAGAATGTCCTATACTGATGGTTGGTTACTCACTGAAGCTAATGATACATGAACATTCTTCTCTCAAGACAAGAGAGATATTTAGCTGTCTGTATTGCCACCTGGAAGCAGAGGCCTGGCTTACATGTCATGATTCTGAGTTATTATCTGGGTCAGCATAGTATAATGAAAAGAAGCATAGGACCTGGAGTCGGGAAACCTGGGTTGGAATCCTTGTTCTGCTGCTTAACACTACCAGAGTGACCACGAGCAAGCTGACCACTCTAAGCCTCAGTTCTTTTTATTTGTAAACTGAGGAGTTGAAATAGAGGCTCTCTGTGTCACTTTGAGGTATGGATCCTATGACTCGAGATGATTTTTAGGTGCTTTTGAGAAGGATAAATGATTAAAAATATTTTAAGGTAAACTTTTGAAAGGGCAGCTACATGGTACAATGGATAGAGTGCTGGACCTTATCTCTCATCTTCCTGAATTCAGCTGTGTGACCCTGGGAAAGTCACTCAACCCTGCTTGCCTCAGTTTCCTCATCTGTAAAATGAGCTGGGGAAAAATGGAAAACCACTCTAGTATCTTTGCCGCAAAAGCCCCAAATGGGGTCATGAAGAGTCAGACACAACTGAAAAGACCTGACCAACAATCACCTTTTGAAAAAGTCTAATATAATGGAGACCAGATCACAACTTGGAATATAACATATCACTCTTCTATATCTTAGGTAGAAATAAATAACAATCATGTCTCAGAGGACTAAGGGTATTGTAGTTGGGAGAGTATTATTTAGCAGGAGTTCCTTAACCAGGAATGCACAGCACTCTGATGGGTCTGGGGATAGATTTAAGGGGACCCATGAGCTTGAACTGGAAAAAAAAGACACCTTTATTTTCACTAGCCTCTAACTGAAACTTAGCATTTCCCTTTATTGTGAATGTGGTCAATAATACATTATTCAGAGAAGGGGTCCATAGGCTTTACCAGACTGCCAAAGGGGTGTATGACTCACACAAAAAGGTTAAGAGCTCCTGTCCTGGAGGGGAAAATCAAAGTATAAAGCCAGAGACTGAAAATGCAGGGATTGAAGGAACAAATAAGAATCATGATCCTAGACCAAATTGCTTTGACATAAAACAGACTGCCCCAAACTGTAGCACATAATAACCTTTTGATAGCCTTTTCACTCAAAGGAAATGGATTTGGCTTCTGCCCTGCTGTTAATTAATTAAAATAATCCCTGAAAATTCCCTCACTTCTTCACCATTGAACCTGTAATAGGCAGTATTACAAAAGAAACTCTTTAGGTTGGCAATCAGATTAGCTCCCTGCTGCCCCAATACATTTCACGCACTAAGAAATACTCATTGACAGGCATGAAAAAAAAAGCAATAAAGTGCCCAGGAATCTCTAGGATAAAGCTTGGTGATCAAGACTTACAGTTATATGTTTATTTATTTATTTTTGGATCAAAGGGAGGGAAGTCAGGGCGAGAGTAGGCAATATTATAGGAAACTTGAAAATAGTTTTATTGAATATAATTTTCCTTCTTCATGCCCTTTATTTTCTATCAATTTTTTTGGAAAGCTTCTTAATGTGACAGTAGTCAGATTAAAAAAAATAAAAGCACCTTTGAGAATATTCCCTCGAAATATTTCTTCTTTGCCTCTTTCTAGAAATCTAGACTTTAACCATATTTATGAAGGTTCAGATAGAAACACTTTCATACTTAAGTGGATCTGTGATTTGGATGTAGGTATTCCTCCTCTCTAGAAGGCTTCTTACCCTGAAGATGCCTTCACTACTGCAGCCCCTCCTTTGATTGGCGAGTTCCGGCCTGGGACCACTATTTCTTGAAGAGCCCGAACCATCCATGTTTGATTCTGTCTTAGCTCATCTCTTGATTCTCTGGACTTTTCCATCTTGTCTCCTGGATACTGCCCCTTTCCCTTTGCTTTCCAGTTCTCTTTTTAAATATATTTTCTTTCTTCATTAGAATACAAGCTCCTTGAGGGTAGGAACTGTTGTTGTTGCTTCTATTTGTATACCTAGTACTTAGCACAGTGTCTGGTAAAATACTTCATCTATCTTATAAGATCTCTCACTCTCTCTGTGTGTCTCTCTCTCCCTCCTTCCCTCCCTCTGTCTCCATCCATCCATCCAAACATCCATCCATCACTTTTTATTATCCCTCTCTATATCTCTATTTCTCTCATCTCTCTATCCTATCTATATGTTATCTCTTGCTCTTACCACACGATTTGCCCACCTATTCTCTGTTCACACATCTCTCTGATGATATCACTTACACCACCTCTTTCATACAATTCTTCATGGGTGATGGGTTACAGCCTACTCATGCCAACTACGTGCCTCTCCATCTCCTTTTGGGTGACACTAATTTTAAATTCTTTGGAGATTCAAGGAGTTCATAACTTTCAGACATGCAGCATCACTAAAAGAATATTATTTATTATTGATGATCATTCTGTTTACTCAAATTGCCAATTTTGAAAGAAACTATTCTGATCTTTCTGATGCCATGCACTGTATAAATAACTCACAATACCCACAGGTAAACGTCATAACACAGATTTGTTTTATTCTCAAGTCTGATTCAGAGAAATCTGTGTTAATTACTGTCACATACCCCACCTCTTGTACCACCCACCTTCTTTCCCCACCCTTTTGGATTTTGTAGGTATCTGACAAAAAGAAATATTCCAAAGCAATTTATCAAAGCAAAAGCACTGTTTCTAGGTTTATCAGGATTTTATCCTCTCTACCCTTTCTTAACCAAAACTCTTTCCATAGAAAAATAAAGCAAGAATATACTTGAAAATAATTTAAGAAAGCCAATAACGTGGGCATTTCTATACAAATGGGTTGTATCATATATCTATATTCTCAAAATTCTCTTTAGACAATATGACCTTTTTGTATTATTCCGGATATAGACCTTACCCTGCTATTAAAAAAATAAACTTCTTTGATGCTTTAAAATATTCATTGTTTCACTAATGCTCCTTGAACACCATGGTATCACAGTTATCAGCCTCCCAAACTGCTATAAAATGAGCTGGAGAAGAAAATGGAAAATCTTCACCAAGTACCTTTGCCAAGAAAATGCTAAATGGAGTCATGAAAAATCAGACAGGACTGAAACAATTGAACAACAACAATAACAAACTGCTATGACTCCCATTTCCACTCCACTTCAGTCACACTTAGGAATGATCAGGCCCTTTGTCTGACCATCATCAATAACTGCTCTACCTCCATTATTCCAAACTCCAACATTACTATCTCCAAGTACAACCTTAAATGCTTCCACCTCCCCTTCTTCTACTTTCTCCTAAAAACATTTTTTTTTTTTGCCCTAGTCATGACCTCCAGTCACTTTATCCCTCTCTGTTCCCTCAGGTCATAATTCTACTCCTTTCCTTGGAGGTCTTGTTCCAGTATTCCAGGAGATAACATAACTTAAAATTCTTTTCCCTATTGTCCTATTTTCAATCATACTTTACCAAACCCTGCCACTGGGTTAGTCCTACTATTTGCTTTCTCTAGTCTTACTCACGAGCTGCTAAGTGCTAATGGAGCAGCTGTGCTGGTTGCGTTCTTTGCAAATTTATTATCTGTTCTCCAATTGACTGTCTCTGCCACATAGGTCTTCTCTGATTGTCTCTTTATCATGTTATCCACAATGATGATTCCAAACCTTTTTATCTACTTGTGTATCTCTTATATCCCCATTCCCCACCCTCAAGAGTAAAAAATGTCAGGTTGTCTGAGGGCAGGAGCTGCTTTATTTCTGTCTTCGGATACCTCCCAATAAACACGTGACTTAGACAATGTAGAAGCTTAACAAATGTTGGGATTTGAATTAAGGTGCTCCCTTGTTGTACACAGACTGCAGCCTCTACACACTAATGGAGGGTAGTCATGATTTACAAGCTAAAAGAAAAAAAACCCATCCCCTTGTGGAGAACCTTTTGTGAGGTTAACCCACAGGTGACAGATATAAAGGTAGATGTGGGAAATCTTTCCAGTTTAGTAGGACCTGCTAGAGCTTATGCTCCATTGAGATAGCTATTAAGGGTCCAGGGCCATCTTCATGCCAGGATGAGACACGCTGGAGGAGATGCAGTTGTTCCCAGCATTTTTTGTTCATTGAACCCCTTTCAACAGTAAGAAAAAAATGAGTTGTGAATTCCCAGGGTAATCGAGTGTACTGCACACAATACTGTTTACTGCTTGCAGTATCATTAAAATTTTTTTTGTATGAAGCCCTTGGACCATCATTATAAACCCCTAAGGACTTAATGAATTGCTAGATGAGAACCACTGGAGAGTAAGATTTGGGACAGCAAATGAGCAGTCAGATTGTAGCCTGATTTGCAGTCTGTACTGAGAGTCTGAGACTCCTTGGATACTTAACCCCATTCTTTTCTTACCTGTAAACCTGACATAATCGGTTTAATAGTTTCCTCATAGGATTGTTGTGAGGAAGTGCTTTGCAAACTTTCAAGGGTTAAATAAATGTTATTCTTATTTATTCCCTGAAAACTTTTCTTATTAATTAGCAAAATTCATCTTTACAATCTCTCCTTTGTCCATTCATGGAAACTTGGCTCTCTCTAGAAGGCAAGGCATTACCGGCCACTTTTACTTCAATGGGTTGCTGCTTCTTCCATGTCCCCCAACATATGGGCCTAGGAGAAGAAGGTGGCACACTCCGTAGTCCCCACCACCGTTCTCAGACCACCTTTCTAACCACCATCACTCAGTCCCCATTCATTTGAGAGTTATTCTGTCTATCTGTATGATCCAGTGCAGATTCTTGTTCTACTATACTTTACTAGTTATCCTTAAATACCTTGATTCCTTTTCTTATCACCAGTCAGATCTTGCTATATCACAGACTTCTGCTACCTAAACTTTTCTAGTCCTAATAACTTGCTTCTGAGTGATCATGGAAAAAGTCATGCTACCTTGCCAAATGGGTTTACTATAATTTTTTGTAATAATCTCAACTGGGTCTTTGAAGTATGACAATCCTTTATTTCACTCCAGGGGGCACTCCTGACTCTCTAGGACTTTCTTTACAATGGCCCAGGAACCTCTTCATACTGAGCTCACTTCACTCTTGGACTTCACACACTGGAAATTCTCTCCATTTGGCTTCTCTCTTTGATTGACTAGTTCCTCTCACAACCTCCATTTTAAGTATGATTCCCATGCCAGTCGCATCTTCATTCCTCTCTATGCTGCACTCTTGACTCTCCTGAACTTTCTCTGCAATGGTTCCCATCCCCAGTGGTACCTTCACTCCCCCATCCCCCACTCCTCTTTCAGTTTTATTTTACTCCTCATCTTCCCCTATTCGAATATAAACCCTCTGAGGGCTGGGACTGTCTTTATTTCTACTTGCACCTGTATTTCCAGCAAGCTTTTAGCACATAGACAAGACTAAATAAATGCTCGTGGACTTGTTTTACTTAACTTTTGTTGACTTGACTTTTGATTTAGCCTTTCATGATTGACTCTCTATCATATATTTCATAGTGGCTATTCCAGAACTTTTCCTTTCTTCTCATTCCTCATTTACATTTCCTCCTCTCTCCCTCTTAGCAAAGAACCTAAAAAACTTTGTTCCAGACTCTCTTCTCTTTTGTCTGTATACTGTTTTACTGGGTGATTCCAATAGCTCCCTTGGGTTCAATGGTTATCTCTAGGAAGATAATGCTCAGATCTATATATTCAACTCTCATCTTTCTTCTGATTTATAGTCAAACATCATCAATTTCCTCTTGGAAATCTTGAACTGAATGTCCCATAGGTATCTCAAACTCACCATCTCTAAAACAGAACTCATTATCTTTTCCCTCAAACCCTTCCTTCTCCTAAACTTTTATCTCTCATTGTTGAGAGGAGAGCACAGGTTTATGATCTTAGGATCATTCTTGACTACACTCTCACTCATCCCACATATCTGATGATGTGCTAAATCTTGTCACTCCTCCCTTCCCAACATCTTTAATAGATGTCCTCTTCTTTCCCCTCACATTGCTAGAACTTTAATTCAGGCCTTAATCACCTCTTGCTACGACTATTGCAATGGCTTGTTTTTCTGACTCAAATCTCTCCCCACTACAATCCAGTCTCCACTCAGTTACCAAAGTGGCCTTCCCAAAGTACAGATCTATCCCTGTTTAGTGGTTCCCTGTTACCTTTAGGAACAAGTGGAAATTTCTCCGGGATTGAAAACTCTTAATAACCTGACTCATTCCTATCTTTCTAAGTCTTTCTTAGTCTATGTTTTTCTTTACACTTTATTCCCCTCTGAGCACGCTATAATTCAGCTACATTGACCTACTTGTAATTCCTTGAACATGACATTGCATCTCCCATATTCAGGTCTTTTTACTGGCTGTCTCTTCTGCTTGGGATGCTCTGATCCCGACCCCCACTCTTGGTTTTCCTGGCTTCCTTTAAGACTCATCTCAAGACCCACCATCTAAAGGAGGCCTTTCCAGGTGCCCCTAGATGTTAGTGTTTTCCCTCTCAGATTACTTCTGTTTATTCTGTACATATCTGGTATGCACCTAATATCTTGTCAACCCCATTAGCATGTGAACTTTTTGAGAACAGAGAATGATTTTTTGTTTTTTTGTACATCTAGTTCGGAGCACATATTAAACTCCTGGTAAGGGCATATTGACTTAAAAATAGAGGCCAATCATCATGAGTTCCTTCTCCTCACTCCTCTACATTCCCAAATCCCTCTTAGTTATCCTCTGTTCTCTCTTTTTTTGCTCTAGTCTCTAATGAGAAGTGGGCTTTGACCTTGCCAAGGCTAACCTTTCCACTTTTCTTCTTGGTTCCTTAATTCTCTCTCTTTCCAGTTCCTCCAGGAGTGTGACCTGTTATACAGGTTTTAAGGTTAACAAAGTGCCTTATGTAAATTATTTCTTTTGATCTTCATAACAATAACTCTGTGAGGTAAGGAGTAGAAGCTTTATTTTTCCTATTTTGTGGACAAGAAAACTTAAATAAAAGTTAAGTCCATGGTTCCATGGCTAACAAACACCCTGGGACTCAAGTCCTTCTCATTTGACTTCTTTCATTTTTTAAAATTATTGGTGAGTCAGTTGGGGTTAAGTGTCTTGCCCAGGGTCACACAGCTAGTAAGTGTGAAGTATCTGTGGCTAGATTTGAACTCAGGTCCTTCTAGTTCCAGGGCCAGTGCTCTATTCACTGAGCCACCTAGCTGCCCCTTTCATTTGACTTCTTGACCATCCTCTGTCTACTAAAACAGGCTGTCCTTATTGGATGATATTATCTTTTATGATATACTAATAGAATCAATGAATCATAGGTCTTAAAGCTGGAATGACATTAAAAGGTCATCTAGTCCAAATCTCTTATTATTATAAAGTGGTTTTCCTTGGGGTATTGCAGGTTTACTTAATATGTTAATAGGGTAAAGCCTTCTGCCTTCAGCATTAGACTAAAGTTAGCCTCCTATCTGAAAATATGGGTTTATAAAAAAATTCAGCACCAGTCTAGTTCCTGTGTTTTTGAAGACAGAAACAATCAGTTGTGTGCTGCCATTTCAATGCTTGTCTAGACTGGGAGCTGAGATGGCAGGGTTCAATTTCAGATTTAACCAGAACTTTATCAACTAGAAGTAAAATTTACTGAGCTTAATTTCAAATGTTGGTCTCTTGTTAGATTAGATGCCCACTTTCTTCCCTTCCCCATACTCCCCCACCCCCCACCTTTAAGGAAAGATTTGCAGGAAAAAATATTCTAGTTTTTTATAATGATAGTACTCCAATTTGATTGCAATGGCAATTTTACATTTTCAGTTCTGAGATTCCTGGGAAAAGTCCCAATCCTTTGAAATCTACTATCAACTTAACAGTTTCTGTATACACAAAGTTTCCTTTCTTTTCTTTCCTTCTTTCCTTCCTTCCTTCCTTCCTTCCTTCCTTCCTTCCTTCCTTCCTTCCTTCCTTCCTTCCTTTCACTTATGGGGGTCAATTTTTCTGTTCTTACTGCTAACTGTTTTTATCCTTGGTGTTAAAAACAATGGTGCAGTGAGGTCTGAAAGGCTTGATGGGATTTTTATTAAAAGATATCCCTGAGACTGATAATAGAAAGGCAGTAGTTTGGAACTGTGTTTTTGCACACAGCAGTTTGGGCATACTGACAGAGCTGATAAAGTTACCTTTAATTAGATACTTTAGCTAACAGGGGTAAGACCTGGACCCAAGATTTCTTTAGTACAGTATAGAGAAGTCCTGGGTGAGGAAGGTGGCACCTTCACTGAAATATCCAGTCTTAAAGGAGGGCTTCTTAACCTGGGGTCTGTAATTTGTTTATAAAAATATTTGGATCGGGCAGCCAGGTTGCACAGCGAGTAAGGGCACCGGCCCTAGAGTTGGGATGACCTGGGATCGAATCCAGGCTCAGACACTTAGCACCCACCCAGAAACATCTGGCTGTGTAACCTTGAGCAAGTTACTTAACCCTGATTGCTTTAAAAAATATATATATTTGGATAATTCTTTCAGTATAATTGGCTTCCTTGACTACCCTCTGTATTTTATTTCCTGCATTTTAAAACAGTGTTTTGAGAAGGTGCCCACTGACTTCGCCAGACTGCCAAAGGGATCCATGACCCAAAAAAAAGGTTAAGAACCCCTGTTCTAGAGCAATGGTGTCAAACTCAAATAGAAAAGAGGGCCACTAAACTATACATATGGATAGCATATTGACTGGTTGCATATTGACTTAGAAAACCATATATTAACATTATTTATACTTTATTGTAATTTTATTGATATTGTTAAATATTTCCCATTTCTATTTTAATCTGGTTTAGCTGCACAGGAAGTGTGATGGGCTACATGCAGCTCATAGTATGCCTTGTGTTTGGACCTAGAGCCCTGAGAGGTTACAGTGCTCCCAGGGTTGCACTGCCAATATGACCCCAAAGCAGGAGTTCTTGGTTTGAAGTCAACTCTCTATTGTGCCTACAGTCTAGTTAAACATCTAGATAAACTTGAAGTTTACTCTTTCCCTCATATTTAGCCCCACAGAGAACTTGTTGGAAGACTCCATCTATAATATAGGAGTATATGGTGAGTGACCAGTCGATTTGATGAAAACAGCTCAGTTATATTTGTAGTTGGTTGTTAAATGAACATCTGTTCAGGTTAACAGAAGAGAAGAGTCCTCTGGGTATGGTGAGTTGTATTGAATGAGCTAAATTATAAATGAATGAAACCTAGTTGCAATGTTGGAAATCCTTTCTGTGCACACCAGGGCACTGCTCTGATAATTGGAAGTTGGAAAGTTACCTTGCTGTCTCTCACAGACTTTTGGAATGATACCAATTGTCTCTGAGTTAGGAAGGGGCATGCTGGGTTGGAAATTATATAGTCTGCACAATAGTAACAGCCCTGTCATTTAATTTAAAAATTACGTGTAGACATCTGTTACAGATGTGCCCTGCTTTAAGACAACCTAATCCAGATTTATAAAACAAATAAATTAGGGGATAATTATTTGCATTAGGAAAGGCTAATTCATTTTATGATGAAATCACATTAAATCTCTCTCTGTCCCCAAACCTCATTTTTATTTGCTATTTAAAAGCTTCTGTTCTGGCACACATCCTTGGATTTTAAATTGGTACCTGTGGAAAAGAAAGCAGTTAGTTTTGGGATTCACTCCTTTGCTAGGGAGTTGCTAAGAAGAATCATTTTTTGAAAATTGCAAGGTACACATAGTTACAAATTTTTAGCTTGAAATTGTTGGGAGTTGGTAGAAGTAAGTGGCGTTGAACTCAGGTTTTCTGATTTCAAATGCAGTGTTCTTCTCATTGCACTATGCCATACCCATAATGCATCCCAGGAGAAGAACAAAGGGACATATAGTAATATAGTGTCAAAAGGAAAGAAACAGGTAATATGGAACCTTTATTTTTAAGTGTAAAATGAGCTTCTCTTATTCAGAGACTAGTCAGACACTGCCTATCAATCCTTCCAAGTGGGGGAAAATTAATCCTGAAGCTTATTATAAGTTGCTTGCATATTAATTTTTAGAGCAGGGAAAAATAGGGTCCTATTGGCCTGAGGAGGGTCTTACACACCATGAAAAAGAGCAAGAACTTTATTTGGTAACTTCTTGGTTGGTTTCCTTGCCTCCAGTCCTTTCCCACTCCAGTCCACCTGCCACTCAGCTGTCAAGTTAACCTTCCTAAAGTATGGAATTGACTATCTCGCCCTTCCACCCTCACTCCTATTTGCTAAATGACTCCCTATCACCTCCAGGATAAAATAGAAAATTGTTTGGCATACAAAGTCCTTCATAACCTAATCACCTCCTACCCTTCCAGTCTTCTTAACTCCCTCCAAACCCACTGCTCTGTGGTCCATTGACCACATTGACCAACCACCTTGCTTCTCCTCAAACAAGACACCTCATCTCCAGACTCTGGGTTTCTTCATTGACTGTTTTCCAGGCCTGGAATGTTCCCCCCTCCTCACCTTTGCTTTTTGCTTTCCCTGGTTTCTTTCAAGTCCCAGCTAAAATCCCATCTTCTATGATAACCTTTCTAAGTACCCTTAATGTTAAAGTCTTCTCTCTATTATCTCTAATCAGGCCTGTATATATCCTGTTTGTACACTGTTGTTTTCATGTTGTTTCTTCCATTAGACTATGAGAGCAGGAACTGTCTCTTTATACCCAGACTTAGCACAGTGCATGGCATGTAATAGGTGCTTAATAAATGCACAGTGCCTGGAAGGCACATAGTTGGAGTTTAATAAATGCTTGTTGAGTAAGTAATGGGGAACCATGGAAGATTTTTTGAGCAGAGAAAGGACATGGCAATCTACACATGCACAATATTAGTCTGAAATTCAAGAATCAGAAGAAAGATCAAGCTGGGCACTGTATTGGTAATTCTGGGCTCTATAATCATGCTGTGCTCTTGTTGCAGTGAATCACATCACATGGCTCCAGATCAGAGTAAGCTGCCTATGTGGTATGATTTTCTTTGGCTCTTCAAGGCTTTTTGATCTTTTTAAGAATTGCCTGTTAAAAGGTTTAAGGAGTATTAGTACTTTAATCTGTATAACAGCTAACACCTTTGTGGTGAGTGGGAGATACTGAGAGTGAATATGTCAGACCTCCAGGAGAAAAACATTAAAAGAAACAACATTAGAGGGAATGTGTTGAAGGGGAAAGTAACTACATGATTTTGCCAAAGACTAGCTCTGGTTCATGCTAGATGTATTAATTTGATTTTCTTCCTGTCACTAGAAATAGATTACTTTCTACCTTCTATCCCTGAACTAAAATTTTAGACTTTTTCCTTCTTTTGATTTTTGTTAGTCTATGCAGTGAGGAAGACAGAAGAGAGATAGCAGAAGATTGGCTGAATCCCGTGCTGGGGCTGTTAATGTTTACAAAGAGGGAAGGAAAAGGAGAGTATGAGGGGGATGAAAATAACTAAAGATTCTGATGAGAAAATTTGCATTACCCAGTTCATAACAGATGGTAGAGGGTTAGTTAAGAAAAGACAGAAAGAAAAAGCAGGATGTGTGTGTGTGTATGTGAGAGAGAGAGAGACAGAGAGACAGAGAGAGAGAGAGAGAGAGAGAGAGAGAGAGAGAGAGAGGGAGAGAGAGAGACAGAGAGACAGAGACAGAGAGAGAGAGAGAGACAGAGAGAGGGAGAGAGAGAGAGACAGAGAGAGAGACACAGAGAGAGAGAGAAACTATCCCATAAAGGGGAGCCTTTCTTTGAGCCACCAGAAAAGGGGGACCCAAAAGGAAGGCAAGAAAAAAGGACCAGATGGAGAATCCTTCTTTATAAATATCTATTCCTCTTTTTTCCTGGCTCATAGAATACTGGAAATGGAAGGGACTGTAGAAGAGTCATCTCGCTCTACCCTTTCAATTTTTTTTAGATGAAAGAGAGGCCCAGAAATGGGATGTGACCTGTCCGAAGTTCCTAAATTATACTGGTATATGAAGGTGGGATAAAACTCAAGTCTCCTCAGTCTTAAATACTTTGCCTTGCACCAAGCTCTCTTTCCTTTCTCCCATTTTTAGGACATTTATTTGGCTTCAACTTCCTCAGACTTCCCAATTTAGAGCAGGTACATTCTTTAACTAGGGTTTTATCTAGGTGTGTATCCTAATGATAGATTGCTGCTTTAGAAAACATCATTTAGAAACGCACTAAATTACATGAGGGCAAAACCAAAGAAAGGACTGAGGAGTTGTAAGTGTGGCCACACTGACATGGTGTGGAAATCCAGAGGGACGGACATTAGAAGATAGCAAATATGCTTCTTCCCAACTACTACAAAATGTGAGTTCTGCATGCAAAATAGTTGGGAAGTCTCTTGAAAACCACAGCAATCAAGGACACCAGAAACAAAGCAGGATTAGCATCACATTTCTTCCTATTTTTTTTTGTTATGTTGTCATTTAAATAATTTTCTGACCAGACCATCTTTGATTTCTTTTCAACATTTCTATGAACATTAGGGAACCCCTCCCATTTTTCAAAATCACAAATATGTCCTTTTTTTAAGAGAAGGGGTGGGAGTCACAAGCAATTTTAAACTCCAAAATTTATTGTAAATATATATATATCTTAGGAAGCTGATGCTGTGTCCCATGTACTGCTCTGGATCAGTGCCTGGCCCATTCGTGGTAAATAAAAACCAAATGATGATGACAATAGCAAATTAAAAAAATATCTCTACCTGGTGAAGTGTCTGGCAAGGAGCTTGACATGCAAACTTTTTCTGAGTTGGCTTCCTCCCACTGCACACACAAAGCACATACATATCATATATTCCTCTCCTCAGTGGCTGCATCAAAAGGAGGATGTTTGTGCATGGATGGATATATTTATTGCCATCTGAGGCTGAGAGCATGTGGAACAAAAATCCTATGTACCCATGTTCCTATTAAACACATAGAACAGTTCTTTGGGCATCTTTGACAATAGTGAATAACTTAGATTGTTTAGATGGAATAAAATGGTCACCCATGATACCGCATGCCTCTACTTCCAAAGAAACACAATGGCAAAAAACAAGACAAAAATGCCAACAGAGGTTCATAGTATCTCACATGATGGTACTGAAGTCATGCAAGGAGAAAATAAATATAACAGACAGATGGATGAGAAGCAGACACTCCAAAATGAAAAAAAAAAGCCAGAGCAAACAATTCTAAAATTATTCTTACCTTCCTCAGTCATTGTGTCATAATATTTTAGTTTTCCATATGATCCAAGCTCTACAATATCATAGCAAAAGACACAAAGATAAGGAACTGAGCAGTAATTCAAGAAACTTGTTTTTACATGATCTTAATCAGGTTCATTGTTATACTGTCAAATTCAGCAATTTTAACTCTATAGGGATAGGCAAACAGGAGCTATATAACAGACAGCTTTCATTGCCTGTTTCCAGAAATCATTTAAAAGACAGGATCCCACAGGTTAAAAAAATAATTGACTTAATTTGGTGGAAAGGAAGTCAGGAAATACCTTGGTCTTTATGTCTGTCATGGGTTACACACCAAGACAAAGTCCTTTGGATATCTGACAATACAGGTGAGGACAATTTTCAGAAACAACTTTATATCAGACCTGATTTGTCACTTTTTCTGGAGGTGACACCAAGGAAGGATGCTCCTATAAGGACAATGTCTGGGCATGTGTGAAGCTGAGATATTGGTCAAAACGCCCAACGAACAAGCAAGGCTCCCTGACACCAAATAGTCCCACGAGCTCACCAAATGACAGTGATTTCTCTCCTTCCTGAGGTTAAGGATGATTATACAGGAAAGCATCACATTGCTTAGTTCAAAATGAAAATCTGTTGCTAGAGTTTCTCTTCCCTTTTTACTTTGTTAGAGTAAGTATGAATAGCATTAGAGATGGACAAATGAAGCACATATAGAGTATTGTGAGAAGCTGTTAAATACACAGTGTGCTCTGGACTCAAGAGAGAAGCACAATTCTCTGGGAAGTCTGAACCAGACTCGGAATGGTGAGTAAAACAGCAACACCAATTAGGCATGACAGTCGCCCAGTGCTCTGTGGAAAAGGGAGAGAACATAGCAAGCATCTCCTTTCTCTCTGGTGATCATGAAAGAAGCCTTAGAGCTGGAAGGAATTTTAGGGATCAAAGCATAACCTCCTCGGACCGAGTTCAGTTCCGGCCTTAGACACTTACCACTCATACAAAAAAACGCTAGGTGTGTAACCTGGAGCAAGTTACTTAACCCCAATTGCCCTCCAAAAAAAAAAGCAAAAGTATAACCTATCTCCTCATTCTACAGAGGAAGAAATTGAGACCCAGAGGGATTCAGAGCTTTGCCTCAAATTATCCAACTATCCTGTAGTGGAACCAGGTTGTGAATTAAGGTCCTTTGCCTTCAAATCCAGCACTGTCCACCACGGCTCACTGTCTCTCAGGTTGCAATTGAAACCATAGACTGAGGAGTTTTTCATAAACATTGGTGGGTGGTAGTGGTGGAAGCTGGGTACGGGAAAGGACAAAAATGTTAAATCTGTCTTCCTTTCTGTCTGAAAAGATATCTAGGAAGATTAAGCCTGAAGACTTACATTAAGCTGGGATCTGGTTATGTATATCTACATGTACATATACATATATGTAGCCAACAAACATTTATTAAATGCCTACTACATGCCAGGCATCAGGAAAACAAATTCCAAGATTGAAACAATCCCTGCTTGCAAGGGGCTTACATTTGAATGGGGGAGAAAAATAAGCATGTATATGCACATATATTGACATATGCAATGATATACAGGATAGATAGAGAACGAAGGCAAATATAGTTAAATACTAGATAGTTTGAGTAGTAGGAGGGCATTAGTCATTGGGAAGGTTGGGAAAAGCTTGTAGTAGAAGGGTGCTCGAGTCGCACTTCAAAGGAAAAGTGGGTTTCTACGAGACAGAGGTGAAGAGGAAGTAGATTACATACAGGAAGGACGGTCAGTGCAAAGACAAGAAGAAAGGAGACAGTGTCTTCATGTGAGGAGCAAAGAGAAGGAGAGTTTGCCTTCCTCTCAGAGTACGTCAGAGGGGTGATATAGGAGACTGGAAAGACACAAGGAGCCAGGTTGTGCAGGTACCTAAAGTTGAAGAGTGGAGTTCATATTTGATTCTATAGGCAATTTTTGTTGTTCTGTCGTTTTTCAGTCATGTCTGACTCTGTCACCGCACTTGGAGTTTTCTTGGCAGAGATACTGGAGTGGTTTGCCATTCCCTTCCCCGTCTTGTTTTACAGATGAGGAAACTGAGTCAAACAAGGTTAAGTGACTTGACCAGGGTCACACAGCTGGTAAATTCTGAGGCTGGATTTGAACTCAAGTCTTCCTGACTCCAGGCCCAGCACTGTATCTACTAAGCCACTATAGTTTATTCGGTAGGGAAGTGACGTGGTCAGTTCTGCATATATCTATATGCATACATATCTATATGTGTACATGTATATACATGTACATGCATTTAGGTATACGTGTAGAGGTGTATTACTGTGGATGTATACACATGTACATGTGTGTCTGTATGTACATACACACATGTATATCTAAGTATAATGCACATGCAAGTGTATACGCAATGTCCATGTGAATGTATCTATTTGTATACATAGTTCTGTACATATATATTTGTATATACATGCCTACATGTTTACACACACACAACCACATGTATATGCATATCTCCTCATGAAAACCCACTCCTAGGAAGCTTTTTTTTTTTAAAGCAGTCTCATTAAATAGTCTTGCTTTCTTCAGTACTTTTCCATAGCCTCTTAACTTGGAATACTTCCAAGGCAGCCATTGGGGTTTTAGGTATCTATAAATGTGTAAGTGAAACACTTTACATATTTGTGTAGAGGAATAAAAATATTTTGAACATATTTATCATTTATCAAGGCACCGAGGTGGCACAGTGGATAGAGTACAGGGCCTGGAGTCAGGAAAATCTTAGTTCAAATTTGGCCTCAGATACCTATTAGCTGTGTGACCTTGGGCAAGTCACTTAACTCTGACTGCCTCAGTTTCCTCATCTGTAAAGTTAACTGGAGAGGGAAATGGCAAAGCATTCTAGTATCTTTGCCAAGGAAAAGTGGGACACAACTGAACAACAACAAATTTATCATTATTTTATTTACAAAAAAGTGTCACCTGAAGCTATTTTAATATAATGGCAAAGGTAACGATGTGGTGGTTTGGAGAGTGAACAGTCACTCTGTTTTTGAGTGTACTATCTTATCAGTATTGGATTTTGCTAGAACTGCATTACTGAGGACATAGGTGCTTTATGATGAAACTAAATTTCATTTCAACAACAAGGAATTGAGAAATCTAATAGAATATTGTAGGGTGTTACATGATACTGTGTAAATTTTGAGTTCTTTGATACTGCAAGTAACTTCAAAACAATGCTATTTCATTATATATTGATATATATTATATATATATTCATCATATATATTATATCATATCTATGTTTAAAAACAGTAAGACCATAATTATTATCAGTCTACTCATTTTTCTGCCCAGTGTTTCCCATTTTCCTTTCCTGAGATACTCTCTCAAATGCTTAGATGAATCAGTGTTCTCATCAATTCAGAGTCCCCATCAATGATGCAGATTACAAATGATCACATGCCTGCCCATCCTATGTGACTCTCATTGTGTCCTTCCCAAATTTTGCTCAGGTGGTACACCCAACATGCTGGAAGCCTTCCTCTCACTTTCTCCTGATATTTGAGGGTACCAGTGGAACACACTGGCCATTGACCAGTCATCTCTTTGTCTTATTACAAGTCATTTGGTAAATGGCCACAATGACTCACTAAAAAAGAAAAGTATAAAAATATTCCTCCTCTCCAGCTGTCTGCACAAGAAGAGTAGCATCTGGTAGGGAAGGACTTAGAGCATGCTAAGAATCATGCAACTTTTAGACCAGCAAAAAACTTTAATTTGCCTCCTCTTATTCCCTGAGGTGCATATGGAATAAAAGAAAGCAAAGTTGGAGTTTTTCAGTACTTTGGCATAAAGCAGCTTTTCAAAAATTTTATTTTACTTTTTTTTACAAAATATGCATAAGAACATGGCATATACCAGACAGTGAAGCTATGTTTTTACAAATAGGTATACACACCCACTGCACATACCTTTTTTTTGTTGTTGTTCAGACCTGTGACTTCATTAATGTATCAAACTTCAGAGGAGGAACCTCCCTCTACCAATTGAGGTCAGTAAATGTTCTAAATCTTATAGTCTTAGTGAGTTGCCTAGATGCAGGGCTTCTTAAACTTTTTCAACTTGCCACCACTTCAGTGCTGAGCAGTTGAATGACTTGCCCAGGGTCACACAGTCAGTATGTGTCAAAGGCAGGACTTGAGCCCAGTTCCTCCTGACATTGAGGTGGCCTTTTATCCATTATGCCTTGAGGCATATGTTTATATTTTTATAAAATATTCACACACAAGTACATGTACCCACGATTCATATATGTATATATGTATACAACATGCATATAGACATAGACAATAAAACCCAACATATACACATGTACACACAGGGTAGTTCTCCTCTAGGCTGTCTTCTTAACCCACCCCCCAAAAAAACCCTTAAACCCCTCTCACCTTCAGGTTGGGCTCCCCAGTGGCATGACTACTCCTCATTTAAAATATTCTATGGATCTACAATTTGGAAACCCAACTGTAGAAATACCTTTATCCCTTTGCAGGTATGGGATACAAAGTGTGAGGATATGCCTCTCAGATATACTCAAGGAAAACACATTAAATACCCACTTCTCAGTCGGCTATTTGACTTGTGACCATATTAATTCTCCCACAAGGTTCAAAGGCATACTATAAATGGGAATATTCTTAGAAAGAACTAAAGATACACAATCTCTCATTAATTAATTAATTAGCTCTGAGCCTGGGAACCCCAATAAAACCTGGGAAATTTCTTTGCCCACAGAACTTTCTTTTCTCCCTTAGTCTCAAACATCAGTCTCATAGATTTAGATAAACATTAATGTTAGTGGCTCTATAATTTACTAATGATACATGGACATAAAATAACTAGTTCAGTACTGTATCAGCTGTAAGCATTGGTCACTTCTAGAATCACCTCTCACCATTATTTACAACTGCACACTCTTTCAAAACACTGGACCCCAGGAATTCAATAGTTAAGTTCTCTTGGAATGACAATTAAAGTCTCAGGAATTTTCTTTAGAATGTCTCTTTCATAGAATAAGAGCTAACTCCGTTCAGTTCTCATCAGGGATAAAAGACAGTCTAACTCTTCGTTTCCTCTTCTGGATGGCATTTAAACTCAATTTTCTCATCTTTTCAGACTTCCTCAAAGATGACAATTAACTGTCTAAGTTCCCCATAGACTTTTTCTGCATGACAGTTAACCTTAGTCTCTTACAAACTCTTTTTCCATAACAATTTACTCTCCAAATCTCATCAGGAAATAATCTTTTGGTCTCACAGAATGCCTCACACAGATTTTTTCAAAGATGACAGACAGTTAATCGAATGTCTCCCAAAGTCTATTTCTCTTTTGAAGGTACAGTAACAATATTCAAAGTCTCTGTGAGAGTGGCCTACAGTGTTTATTAACCTGGGTCACACACACACACAAGTTTTATAATAGTGAGACATCATGGTATAGTAGACAGAATGCTAGGCTTGGACTTTGAAAGACTTGAGTTCAAATTCTTCCTTTGATGCCTGCTGTTATTCTCTGGGCAACCTTTTCATGCCTCAGAGAACTCCCTAAGATTATGTATTATATCATACGTGGGTTGGCAGAGGGACACAATGGGAATTCTTTATACTGATGAAATCATAAATCTTTTGTCTATTTATGTATGATCTTATATATATGATTCTATAAAAAAACATCTGTTTATGATAGATGACATTTAATTCTTTAAATGTTCTTTTAGATAGGCAAGCCAGAACATTAATAGTTTACTTGTACCAAGTGGAAATGAAACTTGACATTGTGGAGATGACTAAACTTGGTAAGAAGATTTATAAACACTGCTGCAAGATTGGAGTTAACTAATGTTTCTTCTGTGATCAATTGGGTAATTTATAAAATGAGAGTCAAAGAACATGGAAGGAGAATGAATTCATCTTACATGTGGATAGAAGGATATGGCTAAGTATATATATATATATATTTTTTTTTTTAAACAGAAAGGCCAAGATTTTTTTTTAAGTACCAACAATGATAGGACTTTATCAAATTTAGAGGATAGAGCAAGGAAGAAAACAGAGTACTGCATTCCACAGAATCGACCACCATTGACCAAAGAAAAAGTAAATGGGATAGAAAAGGACTGTTAAGAATGTAAATTTAACAGCCATTGGAGTTTAATGATGAGAATGACTACCATTATCAATAATGTAGCACTACAGCAGCTCAAAAGCAACCAGATCTGGGAAGAGCATGAATTGCAAAAGCTGGGAATGCAGCTTAGGAAGTCTACATGATTCTCTCCCTTCGATGTGCACCTCGGTGGTCTGAGCATGATGGGTAAGAGAAGCAAAGGCTCATGGCAAGAGAAAAGCAAAAGGAAGCTATTAAAGAAAAGCATAAAATACACACATAACCCAAAGGAAGCACTTTTGTGGCCAGCATCCCCCGCTTAGATGAAGTCCTACATGTCAAGATACATCAGGGAAATGCAGATTTTTGCTGTCCATACTGGTGGATAAAGACAATTCAGGATGAATGAGGCTGAGACAGAGCTCCTACAAGTCAACAAACATTTTTTAAGCACAGATCCTGCAATTATGCTAATACACTAGGGAAAGAAAGAAAAACAAAGCCAGTTCCTGCCCTCCAAAGGCTCACACTCTAGTGGGGGAGACAATGTGCAAACAACAAGGTCTGAACAGAGGGAGCTGGGGCTGGGGAAGGCGCCCTTAGTGCAAAAGGTCAGACTTCCATGGAGACTTGAAGGAGGCCAGGTGAGCCAGGAGGAGGAGAACAGAAGGAGAGAGAACACTCAAGGCATGAAGTTGGGAGAAGAAATAAGGAATCTAGTGAAGGATTCTATAATATGTGGAGAGTACACTGTAAGACAAATGGAAAGGTAGAAAGAGGTCAGGTCATGAAGGGTTTTAAAAAGCCAAAGGATTTTATATTTGATTTGGGAGGTAAAAGGGAGTCAATAGTTTAGTGAATGGGAGGCAACACTGTCAGACATGCTTTAAGATGATCACTTAAAAACTGAGTTGAGGATGGACTGAAAAATTAACTTCCACAGATGAATATGACCCCGAAATCATCAGACACCCCATAGAAGATGACTGACACCTTGCCTTATCACCTGACTCTGCCTCCTCCTAACTGGATTAGGATTCAAATGGAATTAATCAATCAATTAAGTTTCAGAATAGTGACTAGGAAGGAGAGGGGTCTCCAAGGCACCATTTTTTTCCACACTGGTAATTTCATTATCAAAGCCAATCCACAGTCAATCAGAAGGTGTCTGATTCACCTCTGAACAATGAGTCCTGTGCTTAATCTTGCCGCTTTTTCCCCAGGAAGATCTATTTTTTGTTGTTATTTTCTTTTCACTTATTTTGTTGAAGTCGATTTGAATATTGCTTTTCTGATTCTGTTTATTTCACTTTGTATCAGTACATGTGTCTTCCCAGGCTTGCCTGTATTCTTCATTATTTATAGTTTCTTATGGAGTATAGTGTCACAGGATTATAGGTTTAGAGCTAGGAGGGATCTTAGAAGTCATTGAGTCTGACTCATTTTACAGATGGTGAAACTGAGGCTCAGGGAGAATAAGTGAATTGCTTAGAGTCCCACCCTTACTAAGTGTCTGAGACAAGATTCCGTTGAAGTTGGCTAACACGGATTTATGAAGTACCCAGTCAGCAAGGCTGTAAGACTTCCTCCAGGTCTGCTCAGCAACAAATGAGCAGGAGTGGAGGTGGCTGATGGTGTGAGTAATATAGAGATGAGGTTTGACAGAAAATAATCCATGATAGGTCAAGGAGGAAAGTAATTTGAGAGCTGATGACAGAGTGGAGTTGAATTGCTTAATGATAGAGTCTAGAGTAGGAAGGGAGGAAAGTGGAATTGGAATAAGAATAATGGTCTCAGATGATGTTTCAAAGCAGGTAAAGAATGGGTTTAGGAAAGATAAGGCATAAGGGGATATGGAAAAGTAGGTGGTTATGGTCAGATAAATGAATGTAATATTTTAAAATTTAAAATGTGGAATACTTTTGGTTAATGGTGAGATTCAATGTGCGAATTTCTCTGCATATGGCTGAGATGGAATGAAGGAGTGGCTCATGAGATTTAAAGAGACTGAATAATTAGGAGCCAGTAAAGTTTGAGGGAATATCTACATGGATGTTGAAGTTCCCTAGTATTAAGGCAGGAGTCAGGGAGGGTAAAAAGATGGTGGGCTAATTGCTGAGAAAAGCTACTATTCAGTAGCCACTAAAATCTGAATTGGGTAGAAAATTTTGATACTGTGAATTTCAAAGGAGGAGAGGTCACTAAGCAATGGTGGTAAAGGGAGAGTCTGTAAGTAATGGTTGAGGAAAAAGGATTCTGATTCCTTTTCCTGGAGCAGTGTGGGTAAAGGTATTGCTAATAATGGATAGGATAGCCAGGGATATAGTGTTGTTAGAGGGGAGCCAGGTTTTGGTGAAAGCTAGAAGATAAGAGTGTGAAGAAAAGAAATCCAAGACAAAGGGGAGTTTGTTCACTATGGAATAGAATTCCAGAGGGGGGAAAATAAGGTAAAAGAACTTGCAGAAAACCACATAATTAATAGATAATTGACAGCAGAATTCAGGTTTCTCACTTCCCACTCTCCTACTGAGTGGGAGACCATACAGCTAGCCTCCTTTCTTTTCCTTCTCTCTTAGCAGCCACCCCTGAGTTTTCAGTATTCTTTAAACCACTTCACTACAAACCCTCCAGGCTTCAATACCACCACATAAATATGAAAAACAGAAGCAGCACCTGTGAATGTTCCCGTTATTTTCAGACTACAGAGGATTCTCATGCATAAAGAAGGAAGCCAACAAAGGAATCTATATTGAATTCAGTTCTATTTAAAACCAAATTAGAGGTAGTGAAATGCATCAGGACAGAAGTTTGATCTTTGAAAATAAAGCATCAATTGATGGAAATAATGATTTGTTCTTCAAAAAAAAAAAAACCAACCAAACAACCCCAGTAATTATTACTGTAGGCTTGATTTCATGCATTAGGATTCATAATCTAAGGGTTTTTCAATGGATTATACACATTATTTTTGGTGTTTAAAATTAATATTTGCAATCCATTGGTTGGACAGTCATTGTTCTTGTTAGTCCACCTTCTTCATCCTTTATAAAACTTTTCTTGCACAATTTCTTATCTGCAATGTGCTGCTGCCTGCTCACTCCCACTATGCTCTTGTTCATTGCTCTTTGGGCAGTCCTCAGCTCAATTCTCCTGAGACACCAGTGTTCCATGACTCACAATTGTATAGCATTATCAAAAAATATCAGTGTTAAAAAGTCTGTCTTTTTCTTCAGGGAGAAGCTTGGGATCATTAAAAGAACATTTCAGTTTAGCTTCCATTGGTATCTATGCAAGGTCAAGAGATCGAGAGGAACATCTCTCATATATTGGGCATACCTCACTCCTCCATGATGGTTTTGTGGGCAGGTGGCAACCTGCATCATTGGAGGTAGTACTTATACTTCTGAGATCATGAGTCCAATCGAATATTCTCATATTTATCATACAGGCAGTTAAGAATGCTGAATGACACATTTATGGATAGGTTTATTTAAGACATAACTGTAATGGGAATGTAAATTTTAAAGATCTTCCCTGCCCCTAGGCTAAAGTGCACCTGGAGCCTGGGGTGGGAGGCTTGTTTTTCAGTAGATACTTCTTGATTGGCCAGTGAGTCAATAAGATTGTTACATTCTCTGAGCCAGGAGAAGGCTATATAAGCCCTGATGTGTAGCTGGGAAGCCATTGTCCAGAGCGCCCCCCCCCCCCCAGCTTTGAAAAACCCTGATGTTGAAACCCAGATGTTGTTTGGTATGGATGTAATGGTTGGACAGTTTGGAAAGCTGTCTACTTGATCTGTTTCTGTCTTGATAATTCTGCCTGTATACTTTGAAGTTCGGGGTGCTGACCTTTTTCTCCTGAACGAGGTAAAGGATATATGTCTGACTGATTAAAGTAAGCTTGTTAACCTATTTTGAGTTGCTTTCCTTTATCAAAGCAGATCCAAGAACCTGTGTGAGCAGACACCCTGGGGACTATGGGGTGCTTGACGCTATAATAACACAGAAAAATAGAGAAAATCAAGGCAACGTGGTAATTGAGGTTAAGTAATTTTTGGAAGTCAACTTTAACTATCATCACCCTGCCCCTTATATTTTTTTTCTGACTAGAAAACACTTTGCTTAAAAGGTGGTTATTTTAAAGGAAGGGGGCTTCTAGGTGGTACAGTGAACAGAGTGCCTGGCCTGAAGTCAGGAAGGCTCATCTTCCTGAGTTCAAATCTGGTTTCAGACAAGAACTATATGACCCTGGGCAAGTCACTTAACCCTGTTTGCCTCAGCTTCCTCATCTGTAAAATGAGCTGGAGAAGGAAATGGCAAACCATGCCAGTATCTTGGCTGAGAAAACCCCAAAGCGGGGGGGGGGGGTCACATAGAATTGGATCCAACTGAAATGACTTAACAAGAGCAACAATTTTAAGGATGGACTCCTTCAAAGATGTTAAATTCTTGAGTTCATTCCCTGAGTTACCACTTGCAGGTGGGGAAGTTTCCCTATCTGCATTGTATTTGGGCTAGAAAGCTTTTGTATTTTAAGGGATTCTTGACCTTATTGATGTACATGTTTCTTATAGCAATAATAATTAGTATTTATATAGCATTTGAAGGTTTTCCAAACATTTTACAAATATGATCTCATTTTATCCTCACTACAAGCCTTAGAGGCTATTATTATCCCCACTTTACAATTAAGGAATACACAGTAAACAGAGGTTAAATGACATGCCCAAGGTCATACATCTAGTATGTGAGACTGGGTTTGAATTTGTCTTCTTGATTCTAGGTACATACTCTGTCTTCTGTGCCACCTAGCTATCTTATCAAATAAGATAGTCAATCCATCTATACCTTTTTACCCTTTGTCCCTCTTGTCCACACCTTTCCTCAAATCTTTCATATATGATCTACTGAATGCTCTTTCTATTAATATTTTATGTATTTTATTGTCACACTCAGGTTGCCCATCTGTTAAACTTTATGTGACTGCTCTCTTTCCTTTTCTGTTCGCTTATAACCAGTTGGTCCTAGGGCTGATAACTTCTTGGAAAACTTGCAGTGATTTTGGTGTATGCAAGTCAAATGCTTCTTCAGAAGGCTATCTTATTAACACCTATAGTCTCCTGTTAATGGCATATCATCTGGTGAATCACGGAACAACATGATTCAGAAGAATCAAAATTGCAAATGACTTGAAGGGCTATAGAAAGAAACATGGTGTATAAGAAGGCTGTAGCAAATTGTCAGCAATGACATACTTTCAAGAAATCATATAAACAAGGGAAACGATCTATTGATTGCTAGCAATGACTATATCTATACTGATGGACTGACTTAATGGGTTGCAAGTTCAATTTCATGTCATAATGAACAATAACTATTCTTCATCCTCTTTGTTTTTCTAGTGTGGATAGATAGGCTGAACACTTTTGGTTAACCGAGGATCTTATTGAAATGTCTTTTTTCTGGGCTTCTAGGCATTAAGTTCAAAGAAGAAATTTGGGAACATATTTCCATCTTCTATTTGGGCTTTGTCCAAGATATTCTCCATGACATCTGTGGACAACTTTGGTGAGCATGTCTCTCCCTGTTTTATGCCTCATTTGTTATCAATATACAGTAAATCACTCTCTTCTATGTTATATTCACTATACAATCCAGTAACATTGAAATCCTTGCTTTTCCTCGAATAAGACACTCTATCTCCTGATTCCATGTTTGGAATGCTCATCCTCCTTTTCTCTGTCCCCTGGCTTCCTTCAAATCTTAGTTAAAACTCAATATTCTGTACAAAATCATTCCTGGTTCCCCTCAATATCAGTGCCTTTTTATGATGCTTACTTCCAATTTACCCTGTATTTATTCTATACATACATAACTTTGCATGTTGTCTTCCCATTAGAATGAGAGTTTCTTGAGGGGAGGGGCTATTTTGACCTTCTTTTGTTCCCCAATTGTTAGTACAGTGCCTTTCATATAGAAAGCACTAAATAAAATGCTTATTGATTTTACTGGAGATATTTTGAGTATGGATTAGTGGAGATGAGAAAACTCATGATTTTCTCAGTAAGTTAGGAGGAGGCAAAATTGTTTGTTGAAAGATAATAGGGTGAAGGACTTGAGAACAGAATAAAAAGTTTGGAATAGCTTTAGAGGGGAGTGAGATAGAGAGTTAAGGAAGACTATATGGAATGCTGTGCAGCAGGAAAGGACCAGTGAAATATAGATAACATGAATTAGGAGTATATCCCATTTATATGGTTCTATAACTTCCTCTACTAGGACTTGTCCATCTATGAGTAGGAGTAGAGAAGGCAGATGGTTGGAATGACCCAAACTTAAAGACTGGCAGAAGGTGGATGATGAAAGAACATGAGAGCAAGACATTTGAGGATGGAGGGGGAGATTCATCAATAGAATCAAAACTGTGAAGAGAAGAAAATAAAACCAAAATAGAGGTGATGCATTGGGGAGAACAGGGAATGGGAGAGGGACTGGAAATTGTTGTGAAGAAGAAGAATGTGTTTAGAAGTGAGGCAGAGATAGAGGTGGAAAGATAGAAAATAATGCTCAGAAAGTAGAATTTCAGAATTTGAGATTACAGGGGCATTCCTCTTTCTAAGACCAGGTTCTCAAGTTGTAAGGATAAGGGGCAAAAAGGTTTTTGAGACTTTGAGAGTGCTAATCTACACATGAAAAGAACCACTTGTGCAGTCAGCAGTGCTAAAGACCTTATCCTTGCTATTGTCCCTGTAGCCTTTCTCTGCTCAACTCATTTACATGGGTGAATGGGAGAGACTTAGAATAAAAAACTGGGGAATCCAGAATCCTAGTATTATTTGATAACTCTTAGGGAAATTACCACTTTCTTATTTATACATGAATTTGGGAAGTGTAATTGGCCAGTTGAACATTCGGGGAGTGTATTGTACAAATACCATATGTTAAGAGTTATGTCTTTCGCTAAGTGGAACCAAAAGAAAAAGCTGAAACTAAGGGCTTTCTGGGATGACCTTCAACTTTACTTTTGGAAGATGGAAGGTCTTAAAGCCAAGACTTTGAAGAAGCAGAACCAGAGAGGCTTTAGCTGATTTTAGGAGCTTGAATTATCCTGGCCACAGGTGTGCCTTCTGTATATGTCTTCTTTACATATGGGGCACTTGCATGCCTCCAGTTAGTACTGTGGTAACTGTGGGAGAGGATATCCTTGTGCTATTTTTTCTCATTACATTCTTGTGGATTCAACATACCCATCCTTCCTTTCTCAGCCATCATTCTGGTGCATGACATTTGACCTATGAGCTGTTGTCTGTCCCACTAGATTGTAGGCTCCTTGAGGGCAGGGACTGTCTTTTGCATCTTTTTGTATCCCTAGTGCTCAAAACAGTGCTTGGCACATAGTTCACACACTTGTGTAAGTGTACTTATTGATGGATTAAAGGAGGTTGCACAGCTGTATTTGTTGCTAAACCACAGGATGGGTGAGACAGATTGACTAGAGTAATACCATTAGTTAAAATATTTTCGACTTTTCTGGAAGTGCACACAACTGGGCTGAGTGGGACAAATAAAGAACCCTATTAGATGAGCTTCTTTTGGAGGATTCAGAGCTCTGGATCTCCTCTGAAGCTTGGGTTGTGTCCCTGATTTCTCTGGAGATTCAGGGACACCTCTCCTAGTATATCCCTTTCTTAGCTTGTCAACTAAAGTATTTTTTTTTTTTTTTTTGCTTTTTGGAGGGGGAAGCTAGGGCAATCGGGGTTAAGTGACTTGCCCAAGGTCACACCGCTAGTTTTGTGTTAAGTGTCTGAGGTCAGATTTGAACTCAGGTCCTCCTGACTTCAGGGCTAGTGCTCTATTCACTGCACCACTGCTTAGCTTAGCTGCCCCTTTTCTTTTTTTTTTTTCAACTAAAGTATTTTAAGCCATCTAGTTGGTATGACACCCTGCCAATACCTCGACCATATCTAACTTATTTTTGAGCTGTCACAGGTATAAGACTTCTTGATTTTTCAAAGTACCTCTTAGACAGCCACATAGTTGGTCAGTTCCGGTAATGTTGGCATAGCTACATAAGCACATATCACTTTTTATTTCCACCAATTTATGCCCATCCCACTCATATCTGCCCTCATATAAATTAAGAAATAACTTTAAAAAATAGGAGCTGGGTTGGAACGGAAGCTTCCCAGTGGGCATCAATGTTCCTTCAGGTACAGCTGGATCTCTTGCTGTGAAAGATGTAGGTCACAGGAAATATATTATGTGTTCCTGAATGATAGGTTGGGATCACAGAATGATACTCAGACTTAATTATGCAAGGATTACCATATGAGAACACTGAACAATAATGTATGGTCATTACTGTTGTTCAGCCAGATGGTTTGTAATGAAATGCCCAAGTGTGTGCCCAGATACTCTGGTTCCTTATGAAACTGTCAACTCATCTGTGGCTTTGTTCCCTCTGTGATGTTGCTTAGCAATATCCTAGACTACAGCAGTTATTGATCTTTGTCCTGTGATGAGCTAAGTAAGGGCATACTCTACATTATTTTTCCATCTTCTGTATGATCAAAAGAGGACAAATCTGTGATCTGGGTGCTGTTATAGTGCCCTCATTTCTGGTGTGTTTTGGGGGAAAGGATTTGAGATGATGCATGTTTGTTTCAAAAAGAGAACTGGGTACAACTTAAGCCAGTTAACAAACACAAACAATAAAACTAAGCATAGTTTAAAGGTTTTTCCTTTCTCTCAAGGGTATTTGTGCTGAAAATGGTCAGAGCATGTGTTTGGTTAAGTTATAGAGAAAATAAATAAAATGTGACTGAAAGGCTTTCTTTGATGCTTTGTTAGGCTATCCCCCCCCCCCCCAAAAGAGGAGAATAAGACTACCTCATGTTTATATGCTAGTTTTCCTTAAAATACTTGAGTGTTTCCACAGATATATCATTTTATGTTCACAAAATCACAAGGAAGTAGCCACAGGATTGTAGGATTTGAACTGGAAAGGAACTTTGAAATTATCTGATCCAACCCCCTCATTTTACAGACAAGGAGGCTGAGGTGTATGTGTGTGTGTGTGTGTGTGTGTGTGTGTGTGTGTGTGTGTGTGACCTGGTGTTCAAGATCACATAGTTATCTAATAGCAGAGTCAGGAATCAAACACAGATTCCCTGATTATAAATCCTGTTCCCTTTTCACTATACTGTGCCACTGGGATGCTTAACCACATTTGATAGAACAAGAAGCCAAAGCACTCAGAAGTTATAATTTGGTTAGGGAGACATAGTAAGTCACCACATGGGAAAGAATCGAGGATTAGAGTGCTCATTTATTCTGACAGCTGGGCCAACATTCGAGCATCATAGTTCAATGAAAAGAGTAATGGACTAGCATTTAGGGGACCCAGGTTCTCATGTAGCAAATAGTCAATATGACTTAAAGCAAGTCATTTAGTCTTTCAGGGCTTTAGTTTCCTCATTTAAAAATTGAAGGGATTCAGCAAGATGAACTCTAAGGCCTCTTCTATCTTTAAAATTTATATTACAGAAAACCAAGAAAATCTGAGTTCAAGTCCTGCCTTTGACATACACTCTCTGTGTGACTATGTCATTTAACTTCTTGACTTAATTTCTAGACAATTCTCTAATTCTATAAATTACAGGTAAGTTTATCTGAATTTTTCAATAGAATTTTCATCCTTGGAGCTTGGAAAATGAGAAGAAATAACTATATTCTATTCCATTTTTACTAGTCTCCAGTCATACCAAAAGAAGCTTATGACCATAACACTCTTGCCTGAGACACATCTAAATGATGAGTCAAGTTAATCTGTATACTACAAGCAAACTAGGCAACCTTCTTACAAGAATTTTTAAAATTTCAATGTCAAAGGTATACTACTTTATTTGCCATGTGCATGGCTTCATAATTTTAGTTTTGACTCATGTTTGTAGCAGCACACATAGCAGTTCAGATTTATAAAGTACTTTATGGCTTATGTTTGATTTCCTCATAACAAACCTTTTGGGTAGGTTATAAAATGGGGATTAATCATCTTTACCATCGCCATGATCATCATCTAACTGTATAATATAGCCTAGGGAGGTGTTATTGTTATTATTCTTATTATCCCCCATTCTACAGATGAGGAAACATAATCTCAGAAGAGTTATGTGGTCTGCCCAACATCACATAGCTAGTATATAATAAAGCTATTACTCAAAGTCAGATTTCCTGACACCTAATCCAGCATATCTACATCATACCTGCCAATATGGTCCCATTCTAATTTATTCATTTTCAGTGGGCATTTTTGAGAAATTTCAACATGTATTAAAAGTATATATTGAAAAGTTTTTCAAGAAAAAATATTGCATTAGCTTTTAGGGGGAATTTTCATGGTATCATGTAAAATGGTGGAAAAAGACTATACATTTTTTAATGCCAAAAAATGCAAGAGACTAACCTTTCATATTACATTTGGGGCTCTGTTTCTTACCCTAGGAAATCTATTTTATAGGATTTTAAGTTTTTTGCCACAAACTTTTAAAGTAATGTATTCTTTAATTGTTTAGAATTTTAGCATAATCTTAAAAAAATTATACACCTTCAGTGATGGAGATGGATGTTTTGAATATCCCATAGACATCTTAAACTCAACATTTCCAAAATAATTCCCCAAAAAACTGTGTGACCTTGGGCGAGTCACTTAACCCCAATTGCTTTGCCTTCCAACCTCCAAGAAACAAAACTGACCCCTCTTTCAAACATTTCTTTATCTGCAGAAGGGAATGACCATCCTTCCCACTGATCTTTGTAGTGACTGTCTCTCCTATGTTGTCCCTTTAATTCCTCCAGGAATTCCTAGTTAGATTGAGAGTTCAATTCAAGAGCCATGGATGACATCTTTCCTGATTCCTCTCCTCCTCCTTTGTTATTCCTTCTCCAAGCACCAAAATTACTTTGTATTTGTTTTGTATAAATTTCTGTATGTACTTATCTATGTACAAATTGTTTCTTCCCAAGAGAATGAGTTGTTAAAGGCAAAAAAAAAAATTATACACCTTCAAAGAACAAAACTAACATTAAAATAATGTACAAAGGGAAGATTTTCACTGACTTCATACTGTTGCAGCTCTTTAAAGGAGTTAACATGCAAAGGTACTTCAATGGTCACTTCCTGTCAACCTCATTGTATAATAATATCTCAGCTCACATTTATACAGCACTATACATATTACAAAATGGTTTCCTGCCAATTCTCATGGTGAGGTAGATTATACAAGCCTGATTGTTTCCATTTTGCAGATGAGGAAACTGGCTTAGAGAAGGGAAATGATTCAACTATAGCCATCAAATATGAGGTACACACACACACATTCATTTCCTGAAAGATGCACTTTTCCCTTTTCCATGTTTCAAGATCTGCTTAAGTACTTATGGAAAGTGTCTGGACCTATAAAAATTTCCTCATATCTTTGCTCATAGTTACATGAACTTCTCCACAAATAAGGCAGACATAGTATGGCCAGGTAGTGTTGTCTTGGCCAAGACTCTGTATGCTAAAAATGTAAGCCTGTAGGTTCAGAGAGAAATTTCTCAGAATCTCTTCCACTTGACTGTACCACCAGCCCACTCTATCTTGAACTTGAACCTGAAAGGACTTTGGGGGGGGGAGGGGAGCGGTGGTTCTGAAACAGGGAAAGTAGCAAGAGCTTGGCAGGTGGGGACCTAAGGAGAATCTGCCATGTAGAGTAAATGGAAGGTCTCCTAGGGCTGCAGGAAGTCACAAGCAAAGGCAAGGTGAATAATGGGATTAGTCCAGGGAGGAAACAACTGATAAGTCAGTTTGGGCTGAAGACCAAGGGGTGATCTTTATTGCCTCTTTCCCCTTCCCCCCTTTTCCTGCTCTGAACAAGATGCTTCCCCCAAGGCTTGAGACATGTTTATGTTTAAAAGTTTACTTTGTTATCTTATGCCAGTAAATGTGAACAAGTTGTTGATCAAGAAACCTTTTAAACTGTGTGGGCCAATGCTAGAATGGAGTAATATGGGTATCTCCCTTCTGTATGACAGGATACTATTGGGAAAGTGCTGGATAGGTAAGTATTTTAATTACTGTGTCTGCCAGAACAAGATTTCTGGATGAGGGCTTGTATTCAAAGGAGAGAGAGCATTATTCATTTATTTGAATAGCTTTCCACAGTAGAGAGAATACATTCATTGGGGTTTCTCTGGGGCAGTAACACTGTAGGAGTCATAACTGAGTGGATTAGGTAAGGACATTTTATCTTTGCTATATGGCTGGTTTCAAAGGAGGCCACAATCCCAGAAGTTAGGGGGCCCAAAGAAATGGCTAGAAAGTCACACCATAAAAGAACTGAGAATCAGGGTAACCCATCTCACAAAAAGGTTAATCTGTGGAATACCATGACCCATGACTGATTGTTTACTAACCCAGCAAACATTGTTACAG
The DNA here is from genome assembly GCF_028583685.1 of Petaurus breviceps papuanus. Lineage (NCBI taxonomy): Eukaryota > Metazoa > Chordata > Mammalia > Diprotodontia > Petauridae > Petaurus > Petaurus breviceps. The sequence continues at coordinate 577,563 of NW_027185793.1, forward strand.
GCATAAAGCAATAAGACTGATCTGAACAAGGCAATTGGAAAATCATTCTCGTTATGCTACTGTCAACTCTTTATGCATTTAACAGAATTAAAAATCTAAAATAGAAGACATCCTAAACATGAATATTTGTTCTCAAAATGTCACATTTTTACAGTTTGTATACCCAATTGCTTTTATTTAATCACAATATTTTAACAAATCTAAGTAGTTATCTCTTATTTTATGATTCCTAACATTTCTCTCAAATAAGTACATACTATTCTGCAGGGGCCACATCTTTATTTGAAATACAATTGAAAGAAAGGAACAAGTATAGTTGAAAGGAAAGGGAAAAATGCTTGACCATACTATTGAGAGAGATCCAATACTTCCTCTCATGTAAGGTTATGCCCCTTTCAGACTTCAGCAAATTTGCAGGTCATAAGCAGGTAAGGTACAGAGACAATGAATAAATGCTATGGTATATTCCTGTATATTTCATTTGCTCTTTGAAGAGAACAATCCCCCTTTCAGGAGAGATCATCTGAAACCCAATAGAGGCTATAAGGCTCTAAGTAGGTGATTTGCATATGAAAAGAGCAGAAAGAATGGATTTCACCAACTTTTTTTCTCTAGTTACTCATTTGCATAGATCTTTTGGAGAACCAAGAGTTAAACAAACAGAAACACTGGGGAACTCTGAACCTTAGAGGTATATTTGGTGGATCAATAGACAAATGACCATTGTCTAGTTTTGACCTAGCTTGAAGATTTGAGAAAGGTACTGGAGAGTCACCATAAATTAAGGTGTGGTCTCTCAACTAGAGGATGCAGTCACATATAGTTAGAATTCTAGGTTAGAAAAGCTAACTTCATGTCCTCTTCCCTTTATAAATGGAAGATGGTAAGCATCAGAGTCCAGGCCATAAGTGAGCAGAAATGGAAAGGCTTCTGCCTCAGTCTTTGGCTAGAGCTCTCTGTTTTATCTTTCTAAAGCACAGAATCCCCTAGCTGAGAATTGTAGCTGGGTTTGGAGGGTGGAGAAATGACATCTGTCCATGGAACCTGAGTAGCAAGCCTAGGCAAGTCTAGCAGAGTTATTATGTCCAGTGGGGTTTAAGTCCAGCCTAGTAGCAGACGGTTTTGAGAAATACACTGACTGGTGACCATATGCAGCATTGATGTTACAACAAGCATGGTCCTGCCTGAAAGCTCTGAAGACAGAAAGGAATTCTAGGTCTTATAATATCATGAGATGTGAGTTGGCACAGTCAAATATTTAGCCTATTTGTATAGATGACTAGCATTTGTGCCTACCCTTCTTATAGACTCTGTGTTTGTATTTGTGGGAGAGTATGCCCCATGTTTCTGGAGGGGAATGTTTTGCAGCTACAGTGTTTACTATGTCATCTTATTAAATGCCTTTCTAAGAGATAATTGGGTGACTGATGATGGAAGAATATCATGGGGGATTTGTGAGCTATAGTGCACCAAGAGGTTGACTAGAATCTTTGAGAGGTAGCAGCTGTTCTCTGGGAACCCAACCTGTAAGTGTCAGTGCCGATGGAGAGAGTGACCTAGAGGGAGTGCTACATCTTCAGCATGGCCACCAGAAGGAAAAGATTCAGCAAATGGCATAGAAAATGAATGCTGCATTTTGGAGCTGGGGCATGAAAATGCTAGTAAAGAACATGGAGGCCACATTTTGGATGCTCTCTCAGATACTGTCTCTCAGCTTGGATGGATTCAGTGGTTTCTATCAGTCAAGAGGGAATTAGTGCTGCATTGAATAGGGCCATCGTGTGTGCTCACAGCTGGAGCCATTACCCCCAGGTGGATTCCTTCAGTGTTGTGAACCTGGACAGATTTAGTCTGGAAAAAGCAGACAGAGAAGACGTCCTAAGGGGGAGGAGAGGAAACCAAACAAAAACAGCAGATGCCACAGGAGGGAAAAGGAAGGATAATGTGGGAAGTAAGAAGTAGGTGATGGCAGGAGAACAAAATAAAAATGGAAAAAAGTCAAGATGATAAAATGCACATCACACCACTGTTTCATTTCATTTTAGAGTTATCTAAAACTAATACAAAATTCATTATAAAAAGTCAGAAGGAACACAAAAGGATTGAAAAGATATAATTCTTTGTATTTCATCTAAGTTTTTGTTGTCACTCAGTTTGGTCCTATTTTAAAATTTCCACATGAGATGGTATTGTTGATCCACTCATCATCTGTCCCAAGATTGGTGAAACTTATGCCTCAAGTTTCGATTTTGCAAAATTAGAAGGTTGGACCAAATGATCTCTAATGTACCTTCCAACTTTCAATTTGACTCTATAATGTAGTATGACTTTAAAATGCTAAAAAGGGAGTAAAAAATCAGAGGCAGCTCCAAAACAATGGACTGTGCATCTCAGATTAAATAGGTGATGACTTTTGAAGTTAAGATTCTTGATTAGGCTAAAGGCCAAAGCAACTATGCCCTTCTAACCATTCCCTGCCTCTTGCCCCACTGTGGACTTACATAAATACTTTTTGAAAGGGAAATTGAAAAATCAGTAATTGTGTTTCTGAATTTTTGCCAGTGTAATCTAAATAAGTTTTTCTTTCATCAGGGTTAATGGACTTTTTGTGAGCTACGTATCACAGATCTGAGCTAGAATTTGAAAAGGGTAATAAGTTAGATGTTCTGTTGTGTGATTGTCCTCTCACTGTAGAAAGAAAAGATTGCCTCTTTAAATGCCAGAACTGTCATCAGAAATGCTGCCATTCATGATTACTTTTGCTCAATAAGGAGTTTGATCTGCAGAAAGATTAGTCCAGCAATTATATTAGAGGAGATTTGAGTTCCTAAAAATAATAAACAGACCTCTCCTTAAAGGCAAATAAAAGGAAAAAAAAATGAAGACATTGTAGCTGACCCACTGAATAATGAAAAAAGAAAAACAAAACAAGATAGTTGTCAGAAAAACCCTCAAGAAGATTAAGAAAAAGGCAATCAGTTTTAAAAAAGACAATGTGGTTTTTTGTTATTGTTGAATTGTGTCTGTCTCTTCATGAAAGGTTTTCTTGACAAAGATACTAGAGTGATTTGCCATCTCCTTTTCATTTTACAGATGAGGAAACTGAGGTAACAGGGTTAGATGACTGCCCCAGGATCACTCAGCTAGAAAGTATCTGAGGTCAGATTTGAACTCTGGTCTTCCTAGCTCTAGGCCATGCACTTTTTCTACTGTGCTGCCTAGTTGGAGAAAGATAATGAGACTTAGATTTGAATCCTGCCAGCTAAGTGACCATGCTAACGTCACTTCCCAGTTTTCCCATATGTAAAATGATGATGATATTCCTTGCACTAACAACCTCACAGGGTTGCCAGGAAAAAAAACACTTTGTTAACATTAAAGGGTTCTAGAAACTTCAGTTATTGTTATTCTAAAAGCAGCAAAGGAGCCACGAGAAGAAGGAAATTTCATGTATGCTCTTCTGCTTGGCATTTGCATTGCTACTTTTCAGTTTCTCTGATTGAGTCTCATAAGCTAATCCTTGTAAGTGTTGCAAATATCAAGAAGAGAATGTGTAGCTCTTTCTAGAAACAAGATTCTTGGGAATAATCTACTACTGATGGACATGGAACATAGAAGAAGAATTGCATACTGGAGAGAGTGATTAGAAGATTTGGACCTGAATGTTTACCAGTTAATAGATCAGTTGTCAAATGATTAACGATCTACATACCATATTACTGGATAAGCTGAATTATATAAATCTTGACATTCTGTTTATAAGTGAAACCAGAAGAAAGAAAAAAAAAAGATGGTTCACAGATACTCTTCAAAGAGAGGCAAAGAAAAAATTTGCTAGAGTAGGTTTTATCACATACTGAAAGACAAGAAACATTATTTCATGGGACATTTGATAATTGCATATTGCAGTGCTAATGATAAGTATTTGTAAAAAGACAATTATGAAAATAATTACAGCTATTTTTAAATCTAGCATCAGTTACAGAGATTAAGAGGGTAGAAAAATTCTACAAAGAACTTCAGAGGACCCTTGAAATTGAATCAACATATACCTTGATACTTGGGGACTTTAATGTAAAAGCAGCACAAAGTGAGGAAAATGAGAAATATATGTAAAATCAGGATTCAGTAAGAAAGGAATGCAAGAGGCCAAAAACTTGCAGATCATACAGAAGCATCCTACTTTTGATCATGAATTTTTTAAAGAAAAAAATTAGTAGGTTCTGGACATGGCAAACACCAAATTAAAAGCATAAAGAAAAAATAGACAAAGAAAAAGAACAGAAAAGACTTGTAATTGATGTAGGAGTTATGCCTGCATCTGCTATCTGTATTTAGTCATATCATCAACTTGTGAGAGCTAAGATCAGAATTAGTAAAAAAAAATATGAAAAAGTGATGAGAAAAGGATATGGTGTATACAACGTAACCTTGAACTATTTAAACAAATAATTGACAATCAATGTCAATGACATTGACATTTTGACAATGTCAGTGACAACGACAATCAAGTAATGACATCAATACAGATTCTAATGATTTTATCCAGATTAGCCAAGATCAATTAATTGCTACAAAGAGATCCAAAAGAACCCAGAAAGTGCTTGAGTCAGCAAACATCCAACTTGCCAAATAGAAGGGGCTGGCTGCCAAACATGACACTGGATTAGAATATAAAGTTGTCTGTAAAATATTACAAAGAAGGATGATAGGTAATTATGAGCAGTACTATCATAAAGCAAAGCAAAACAGAGGAGGAGAAAACTAATTTAAAGAATACTTTGCAAGACACGTACTAAGCAAAGTCTTTCCAAGGACATTTAATCAGGAAAATAGAAGGAAAAAAGAAGAAAAAGAGAAAAAAATTTGTAAAATTTTTTACAACAAATAATTTTCTCTATCAAGAAGAGTGGAACTTGGACACTAAACATCATAGACCTGGATGTGCTTATAGAGGAGAAAGAAAGGACACTAAAGAGAACAGAGATTAGACTGATTACATAGAAAAGAGATCTATGTTAGAGGGAGGGTATGGCAGAATGTACATGAATCCTCTGAAGGAGAGGGAAATACTAAAGGTCTAAAAAATTCTTGGTCCTTGTTGATGTAAAAAAAAAGTTGACCGAAAGAGCGTCAATAAGTCTCATTTCTACACAAAATCTTCATGAAAGTCACTTATACATGAAGTGAGGACATCTTTGATGAGGATATTATTAGAGAATAAACAGATTTTCTTAAGTGGTACTCAACAATAGACCACATCTTTACCATTTCAAAATTAACTATGTGATTTGGAGAATTCCATTGTATTTATTATTTGTTGATTACAAACAAAATCAAATTTTATTTGAATGCGTAGAACAATTTACTAACCCTTACAGATTCTTTTACAAGTTGTCTCTCATTCAAACATCAAAATCATTCAAGGTTCCTTGAAATATTTAATAAAAAAATAACACTATTCAATAACCCTCTTGTCATAAGCATCAAAGAAAGCACAAGACACTGAAAAGCATACTCTCCAAAGGTGTTTGATGCTGTGATAGAGAGGATCAGGGCAAAGTCTAAGTGGAGGAGGGATGCTTTGTGGATGGTGAGCTCCTCTACAAGCCTCTGTCTGTGGATAATTTTGTGTTGTTAGCATTAAGACCCAGGACGTTGCAAAACCTCTTCGATGAGATCTGTAATCACTCAGAAGAGACTGGCTTCACTGTTTACAAAATAAAGACCAAGTGGATATAAGTGGATATGTAGATGTACATATATTCATGTACACATAGATGTATGTGTATAGGGGTATATTTATAAATATACATATACATATGTATTTTTTGTGTATATATATGCATCTTTGTATATGGAAAAGATGGGCAGCAGGGCAGTGCAGCGAATAGAGTGCTCAGGAAGCACTCTACCCAAAGTTCTAGAGAACTTGGGAAGACACCTGTCCTGGAGTTCAAATCCGGCTTCAGACACTTAGTTGTATGACCCTGCGCAAGTCACTTTACCCTGTTTGCCTCAATTTCCTCATCTGTAAAATAAGCTGAAGAAGGAAATGGCAAACCACTCCTCTATCTCTGCCAAGAAATCTCCCAAATGGGGTCATGAAATCAGATGCGAGTAAACAACACTCTAACATCTTTTAGCACTAATATTCATCTTAACACTGAAAAGGCTTCTCAATATTCCACATGGTAAGCTTTCTTTCTCTTCCTTTTCAGCCTATGGGTTCTTTAAAGTTAAGCTATATGTTGTGTTCAGAAAAGGTTTGTCAATCAAAGGTGGGTTTCAGGTTGATCCCATGTCAAGAACCATAAACTTGAGATTTGTTTCAAATGTACAAAGAGGTTTTATCAGGACAAATATAACTGTGCTCTCAGATGAGGTCAGGGGCAGCTAGGTGGTTCAGTGGACATATTGCTGGGCCTGAAGTCAGGAAAACATCTTCCTGAGCCCAAATCTGGTCTCCAACACTTACTAACTGTGTGACCCTGGGCAAATCACTTCACCCTGTTTGTCTAGTTTGCTCATCTGTAAAATGAATTGAAGAAGGACATGGCCAACCACTCTAGTGTCTTTGTCAAGAAAACTCCAAAATGGGGTCACGAAGATTTGGAAATGACTCAACATAGACTGTTGAATAGCCAGAATGCATCACTGATATCTTCATGTTATCAAGAGAAACCTAGGAAGGCCTAATATTTGGTGGTTACCACTGGGTGAATTTATGGGACTAAATGGATAAGAGTTGCATAAGATGGGGGTGGGAGGATGTTACCATTTTTTAAAACAATCTGCATATTGAGAGGGAACTTCCAAATCAATGAGATCAGAGATCCATTTGAATATTTGAGACCACTTTGTTTTGCATTTTGGGATTGTGGAGCCAATAGCTGAAACTACTGAGATTGCTTCTAAATAATTCAAGCACAAGTCTTTACTAGTAATAGAAAAACTCCCAATGCAGACATGGCAATCTGTTAGGATCCTAAGGATAATTCCATAGGGGACCTAAACACTGGCCACTGAAGAATTACTTTCGAGGCTCTACTTAATAAGGTCACAGATCTTAGCGCTAGAAGGGACCTGCGAGGTTGTACCTCTTCATTTTGTGGAAGAGGGACTTGAGGCCTACATCCCGTCAATATTGGGAAGCCTGACCAAGGTCAGATATCACACCTTCCATGAACCCTCCCCTGCTTCTTCTCACCTTTGTACATCTATGCATTTATTATATTCTACTTTGTATGGTAGCTATTTGGCTAGCTGTTTGATTTTTCTGCTTAGATAATAAAGTTCTTAAGGGCAAGAAAGATGTTTTATTCACCTTTACACTTCCCCTCCTCCTCACCTCAATAGTGCCCTTGCATTTAATAAACATTTATTAAATTGAATGTTGGGGTGGGAATAGACACAAGGAAGCTACATTTGATAGGTCTGATCATGGTGATATCTGTAGGGAGATGATGTGCACCCAGTTTAGAAACATTTATAATGCTGTCAGTCCACAGGAAGGAGTACATCACAAATCACAACTGGAAAAATCTCCTTGTGAACCAACCTAAGTACCCTTTCACCTCCTTCAGATAAAATTAGGGACAGTCTTCCTCCAAAGTTTCCGTGGCCTCACATTCAATTAGTATGAACTCAGAGGTGTCTTTAAGGACATTGAGAATGAAATATCCATTCTTTGTGGCAAAATTTAGTATAATTTTTATAAATTTATGATGAAATAATGAAAAAATGAATTGAAATGAAAAATAAATTTATAAATAAATACTCAAATATTCTTTTGATTTGAGCATCTGCTTTGGCTTTGCAGAAGGGAGGAAAGTCCTCCACCTCTAACCATTATTGGCTTCTCTGTTTCCTATCTATCTACCTATCTATCACAGCCTATCTATCACAACAGCTGTCCTTAATCTCGATGTGTACAGAGACAAAACCCCAGCACTTTAACATAGCTTCGATGCCTATTTCTTTTAGTGGGTTCTTTCTGTTATGCTTCAAGTTGGAATGTCATCAGAATCAATTTGGGACCCCCACACATGGTAACCTCAAACTTCAAAGCAAAATGCTCTCTCATCTAAAATAGATAATTTCCCTCATGCAGAAACCATTTGCCTTAGCAAGCACCTTCTTAGTCCCTTTATGGCAAAAGTGAAAGTATATTTGTGATGTTTGTAACATGAAGAGCTAGAAATTCAATTTTTCCTATCTTTAACTTTGAAATTGAGAAGTAACGATTTAAAGTCCCCAGAGGAAAGAAGCTATTTAGCTGTGCCTTTACTTTATGGCTGACATTAACAATACTGCCTCTTCTTTCTAGACATTAATACTTCTGATAGTGGTAAAATAAAATAAGATCATATTTTATTTCTTTTCAGCCTTTGAAGACTTTGGTTCTTGATGGTCAGAGTGGTGCAATGGAATGAGCTTGGTATTTGAAATCGGGAGCATAGGGTTTGACCCTTGACTTTGATGCTCTGACCTCCAGCAAACTATTTCAATTTTTGCCTCAGTTTGCTCACCTGGTAAGTGTGTGTGTGTGTGTGTGTGTGTATCTATGTGTATGTGTGTGCATATGTGTGTATGTGTATGTGTGTGACAATACTTATATACTGTCTCACATGGACCACTGTGAGCAAAGTGTTTTATAAATTTTAAAGCACTCTAGGATTATGAGCTGTTTATCTCTTTATGAGCTGTTTAAATATGTTTATCTGACAGAAATGAAAGCCTGATATTTTATACTACTTTAGGGGTAAGGGAATAAGCATTTATTAAGCACCTGCTCTCTCCAAATGCTAGGCATCTTCTAAATATTATCACTTGATCCTAACAGCTCCAAAAGAAGGTACTTTTATCACTCCCATTTTACCACTGAGGAAACTGAAGCAGAGATTAAGTGCCTTGCCCAGGGTGACAACCGAAGTTAGGAGATTTCTGAGGCTGAATTTTATTTAATTCAGATCTTCCTGGCTGCAGGGCCTATACACCTCCTAGGTGCCCAAATGCTTAGGTTTCTCCATTGTCATGACTGGACAGGGAAGGATAAAAATACTGACTTTTAGGGATATTTAGTAAACACTTTTGGGGAAAACAATGAAGATGAGCTTCTCCTGAACTCACAGACTAACTTAAGCATGCATATCGGGATCTTCTTTAGAGAAGTCAGGAGAACAACATTTCCTATTTTGTAACCAATGCTTATAGGAAAATGTAGCATTCAGACATTTATGAAAGTTTAGTCTCAGTGAGAGATCTTTGCTGAATTTGAATATATGTATTAAAGCACAATTTTTCTTTCATGCTGCCTCTTCCTCATTTCTTAAACACTAATCTTCTATGAAATCATAAATATATTAAATATATATCATAACTACTATATATGACACACATCATACATGTATACACATACAAAACAATGAATAACTGAAATTTATCGACATCTATATGCATGTGATATATGCAAATGTAAATGTTAAATATATGGTATATATACATATATATATTTCATATATTCCTATGCTTTGCATGTGCATGGTTCAAGATTACATCTGCTTTTTGAACTCTATTTTGATGTACTGACTCTTCTGACTTCATTCAACTCTCTTCTCACATGGTCAGAAACTCCTTTTTGCTCTTATCACAACACCTGGTTGGAGCAAGTATCCCCAGGGATCTTTTTTTTTAATCAAAAGGGAAATGGTAGAAACTATGAGGAAGAAACCACTTTCAACCTTTCCCTCCTCCTCTCTTCTTCCCCATTCCACCTTTCCCCCAGGCCTATCTCTCGGTTCTATGTAAACTCTAAGGACTAGGCCGATTGGAGAAAACTGAAAAGTCTGGTAACCTTTGTTCCCCTTGCTCTCAGCAAAAAAACCAAACCAAAACAACAACAACAAAAACACCTCTTAATCACCTTCTGGTCTCTGCTGGTTTCTTCTGCCTGTTTCTTGATATGTATACAGTAAATGATAAGATATATAATGTAGTAGATAGAGGACACACTTCAGATTTCCTTCTACTATATCTATATATGGGGAAATAGACAATAATTAAGGAGAGTAAATGGTTATTTTCTTTTTACTGAGAAAAGAGGGACCAAAGGTACAAGCCTTTTCAGCTTTCTCTAGTCACTATGGCCTTTATGATTTGCAAAGAACAAAAGATGGCTGTGATTAAACAGCAAAGTTTTCCAAATTAAAAAAAAATAGGTGAGGTCAGTTGTTTTAAAATAACTATTTTACTGGGTAGCTAGACAGTGCAATATCTATAGTCAGGAAGACTCATCTTCCTGAGTTCAAATCTGGTCTCTTACTAGCTGTGTGACCCTGGGTAAGTCACTTCACTCTGTTTGCCTCAGCTTCTTCATCTATAAAATGAGCTGGAGGAGGAAATGGCAAACCATTCCAGTATCTTTGCCAAGAAAACCCCAAAATGGGGTCACAAAGAGACGGACATGACTGAAATGACTGAACAAAAATGTCAAAGTGCCAGTGACATATTGTTTAATGTTATGGTGTTTGAATAGTGTTTTAACAAGAAAAGAAATCTCCCAAAATGGATGCTAAATGTGTAGAACAGCAGAAAACCACAGAGGGCCACAAAGAGGACTTCTAGTTAAAGGAATGTCTTATGACGTGAAGGATAAGGACATTAAAAGTGCCTTATGTGATGCTATAAATATTTTGAAACGATATGAAGTATTTACTAAATAATATGAAGAAATGAACTGAACCCTGTTTATTTTCTGGCCCTTTTCCTTGCCAAGGACAATTACCTCTATATGTATTCTTGATCTTGTCTTTTCTAGTAGATTGCTCCACTCTCATGCTCCCTCTCTCTTGCTAATCTTCTGTTTCTCCTTACCTTCCCAAGTGCCTACAAGCATACCAGTCTCCCTATCCTTAAACAAAACAAAATAATAGAGCTTGCTTACCAATATATCTATATATTTTTATATATCTTGGAAAGATCCTGTAAGTGAACAATGGTTGGGTACAGAATTAAGTAGAAGAGCAGGCTGGATTGCCTTTGTTATGTAAAAAAACAATTCTAATTATAACAAAGTTCACCCTTCCTCTCTTTTCTGTTGCTATTGCATGGTTGCAAGAAATGGAAAACTACAGTCTCCAAGGAATTTAAAATGAATATCACCCAGAGACCAGTGGAGAAGTGCCTTGTAGTTGTGAGTGGTTGCAATGCCTTACAGACAGGAAATTATGAAAAGGTGGAGTTAAACATTGTTCAAATCTGGAATTGAGATGTTATTAGTATAGGAGGAACTTGATGTTCCTCATTGGTGAGAAGCTTCTATCAATGCAGATTAGCACCTTTTCTGCAATCTATAGTCTTTGAGAGTTGCCTGGGGCAGTGAGAGTTAAGTAACTTACTTTTAGTATGTGGCAGATGTGAGACTTAGACCAGAGTCTTCTTAACTCTGAGGCCAATTCTCTGTCAATGGACCATACTTTACTCTGAAGTAAAAGATGTCATAAAATAAATATGAGTGAAAAAAAAAACTTAAGATTGTCATGTAAGAAATAGTCCATTTTTTTTCTTTTTTTGGGGGGGAAGGCAGGGCAGTTGGGGTCAAGTGCCCAAGGTCACAGGGTCACATTTGAACTCAGGTCTTCCTGACTAGAGGGCTGGTACTGTATTCACTGTGCCACCTAGCCACCCCTAGTCCATCTTCTTTATTGGTTACTTTTCAATGTGAAGGGGAAGCAAGCAAGAACCCCATCCCACTGAGTAGACCCTGGTGGAAGAAATTAGGAGATAATGTGGATGAGACTCATACAGTATAGGAAGGCATGGATAATTTATGATTTACGCTATAGGAGAAATGAATAACCACTTCAGTAAGATCATAGATTCACTTGAGTATTTGAAAGTTATTTATGATGATACATTTTATTCTAAATGTATATTATCATTTCTGTTTTTGATTGTGACAAGTATTCTTTTTGCAGCATGTTCCTATGTTTACTGAATGATATTATAATGTGACTGTGTAATTCAGTTAGAATAGTTACCAATACAATATTGTATGCTTATTTCTGATGTTTAACATGATTCCAGTGGTATATCTTGAAGCTATTTAAATATACTTCATGTAATTTACCAGGTCTGCAATTTTAATGGGAGAAGAATGTACAAAAGCTAAAAGGAAAAAAAAAATAGGCTATAATTTGTTGCTGGTTGAAGTGGGACGAATGCCTTTTCAATCTTTTCCAACCAGTTCAGCCCCTGTGATCTGCATAGAACAGAGAAGTATGATGGGAATGGGGAGGAGAAAGCACCTTCCTCAGAACAGTTTTTCTCAGCTCCTTTTCCTGGAAGAAATAGAGTTCTGAAAATACATACTTCCCTGAGCCAGGCTAGGGGGTAGGGGTGGGGGGGGGATGATAGAAGTAAAATGAATTTTTGACCATAAGTCAGATGAGAGTTAAACTGAATGAATCAGAGGAGACAATAGAGGACAAACGAATTCAAGGAGCAGATGTGAGCCTAGCCTGGTCATCTAGTTTTTATATGGCAACTTGACTGAGAGGAAGTGGTTCATTACCATTGGATGAAAGAGTTGTAGCTGTGTCCTTTCTGAAAAAGGCACATAAACATACCATCAACCCACCTTTCTGCTCTTCCCAGCCTCCCACCAAGATAGTGTACAGAGTAGTGGGTGGACGTGGATAGCTGAAGAGCAGTGGAGACAGTTTATCCAATAGAAAATATCAAAGAGAGATGCCTACTGGGGATCAGGCCTGGGAGAGATTAATGTGAGAACCCCTCCAGAACACATAGCAGCTCTATAGCATGAGAGGTATGAGTGGTTTGTCCCTCTGACTACACATGTCCCATTGTGTGTACCTCTCCATGTGGGTAACCTGGTCACATTTGTTCTCCATGTATATATTTACCAAGCATTATTCTTATGCATGTCTACTCTGCTAGGGATAGTTGTATTAGTGGGACATTAAATTCCAAGTTCATGTGGGAAATATTTTGTCATTAATACTCTTATTTATTTCTTCTTCCTTCTCTCCTATTAGGATGCTGTCTCGCCTATTAGGATGTGAGCTCCTTGAGAGCAGGAACTGTTTCTCCTATATTTTCAGAGCTTAGCATGGTGTTTTGCATATAGTTAGTATTTAATAAATGTTTTATTCATTCATTGATGCTTCTATTTCATGAAATGCCTTGTTTTGAATAATGTATCTTCTGGTTAACTAGTAAAAGTAAACACATAGTTTAAAAAGGATTCTGACACACAAAGTACCTAGAACCTGAGTTAGCTATTATTGAGTCCTTGGGTCTACATACATAAGTGTGTATATAATATGGATAGACACATATAATATAGTTGCTTATGAAGAACTATCCTCTATAACAACATTTTAAGAGAAATTGAAAGTCAACGAGCACTTTAATCCAGTCTACAAATAGCTACATGCCCACTCATCAAGGTGAAACAATTTTTTTTCTAAGCAAGCAATGAGTAATTTTCAGTGTTCTGTATATGCCGTTCCCTATATCTGTAATTGCTTTTTCCTTTTTTTAGTTCCTGTTCTTTGACTCCAACCTTTTTTAAAACTTACTTTCTCTCATAAGCCACCTGTGATTGATCTCATCTGGTTGTTTACACACATATACTAGCTCTTGGTTAGTTTTGATAATGCTAATGTATACATGTTGTGTGTATGTCCCTCTGTAAAATGCTTTTCACTTGCTTCACCTGTGGAAATCTTGTCTATTCCTTCACTGTGATGGGTTTATAAAGGTTTTGAGGCCAACCTCTTGTACCTTTTAAGCTGGAAAAACCACAAAGATGGCTTTTGGATAATTTGTCTAGTTGTCCAAGGACCAGCCTAACCTAATTTAGAGAGGCTCAACATCAGAAATTTGGGTAGGAGGCAATAGATATATTGTCATGTTATTGTTGTTCAGGCATTTTTCAGCTGAGTCTGATTCTTTGGGGTCCCGTTTGGGGTTTTCTTGGTAGAGATACTGGATTGGTTTGCCATTTCCTTCTCCAGTTCATTTTACAGATGAGGAAACTGAGGTAAATAGGGTTAAGGGACTTGCCCAGGGTCACACAGCTAGTAAATGTCTGAGACCAGACTTGAACTCAGGAAGATGAGTCTTCCTGATTCCAAGCCCAGCAGTCTATACACTGTGCCATGTAGCTGCCCCATTTTTAATCATAGCAGTTCATGAAGCTTTCTGTTAAAGCAGAGAGGGGATGTGATCTGCATTGGTGGAGAATATCTCTGGATTGTTGTAATCAAACACTGAAATGCATTTCTTTATTATTCCATTAGTTGTGTCATGTAAGGGTATCTTTTCTCTCCAGCTAAATTGCTAACCCAGTGATGGTAGAGACTATGTATTTTAATTCCTCTGTATTACAACCACAATCTTGTATTACAAGCACAATGCTTTACACCCAATAGGAATTAAATAATAACTGACTGTATTTAATACCTAGAGGGAAAAATAGACTGGTTTAAAAAAAGTGGGTCCTTTTGTTGTTGTTCTTATTTGTAAAGGTTCACTTAATTAAGTTGTTTGAGAGTTCAGTTCACCAAAACTCTATCCTTGTACTCACAGTTGAGCTGAGCTGGCCATGTGATGGAAAGGAATATATCAAGATGTCAAAACATCTGCTGTATATTTAAATGAGGAAAAGCAATTGTCCTTGAGAAAGACAGAAGAAATGTTCATAGGAGACTCCAAGGACCAATTTGAACTAATGTGACACAAATGTGTTAGCTGAGAAGTAACAACAGTGGAGACAAGCTGTGATGATGTGAAGTTAGGTAACCCCTGGGAAAATTTGTTATATTTCCCAAATCTAAATATGGCTAGCGTCATTTTTCTATTTATCTCATTAAGCGACTAAAGGTTTATTATGAAAAAGGAGGTGAAAAGGAAATATAGAGACATAATATTAGAATTGCTGAGAGTATTGAAGACAGTCACTTAGATCATATACCCTCTGGGCAAGCATAATATCAAATATAGTATTTTTGAGTTTACCTGGTATGCTTTTAATTATAAATATATTGCTTTTTAAATTAACAATAAAATTATGATGATGAAACAAATATGAAAAACAAATTTTGAATGTTATAAATTTAAGGGATATATTCAGATATGCCCAGGAGAAGCTACTTCTTCTCTCTCTTGTGATGCCTTGATAATGAAGCATGAATGGATGAAAAAAGACTTATTAAGCACTTGCTATGTGTTAAACATTGGGTATACAAATAGAAAAATGATATGATCCTTATTCTCAAAGAGCTCATGTTATAATATAGGGAAACAACACATTTAGTAAGATGGATAGCTGGGAAGAATTTGGGTTTAACAGCAGGGTAGTTAACAAGATCAAAGGGTCATTAGGGCACATCAACAGGTCAGATGGCAATCCCCAGGAATCTGGAGCATAGAGTAGTAGAAGATACAGTAAGGTTAATTCTACCTCACCCAGAAGGATTCTAGTTAGTGTCTCCCTGTTTATCCAAGCCATGTGAGAATCCCTATGAATTTTATGTCATTATGGCACTTTCTAAGATAGGATTTTGCTACGAATTCCAAATTGCTCCCCCTATTAGGTCTCTTTTTTGGGTATAGACTTAATTCATGGCTAGTTCACTTTCCCCAGTGTACAGACACTTGAGCTATGCTCTCCAGTTTGGCTTTTAAAATGGATGGTGAAAGAGGAGATAAGAAAGAAGAGAGGCTGTACATAGATTTAGTTTCTTGGAGAGAAGCCCATGCAACCAGGGAACCACACAGCCCTTGAGATGACATGAAACAAAGGCAGCAAAGGAATTTCTGGGACAGATGGAGGAGTTCCTTAACTGTACTAGGGACCTCATTCAAGCTGGGAACTGCAGGAGCTGGAACTGAGGAGCAGTAACATGAAAAAAGCAGCAGCTTTGAATCTTACCATATTGGTACTATGGAACCTATGGCTTTGGCCAAATCAAGAAGGGTGGAGATAGGGGGAAATTAATACTATAAGAATTCTGCCTTCTCCCTACACTTAGTTGAGGTGAGACTGTAAAAACTCCTGGGAAGGTGGGTCTCACTGTAACAGCAGGGTGGTATTGGTTGACTCTCTAGAACATATGAATTGCAACCCTGTTGCAGGGGAGGGCAGAACATATGAGGTAATACTACAGAGAAGGAGAACTACAAAGAATCCTTGAAGGCAAAGGGCATCTAGAATGGGAAAAGGAGTTAGCTTGACTATTTATGGGTTCAGGGAAACATCCTTTTCATTTTCTGATTGGTGAAATAATACCTGTCCTTTTCCTAATATTTTGTTAGCTTATGTGCTTGCATGGGAACTGAAGTCTCTTTTCCTTTTTTTGGTGGAGGTTTAGTTAGATATGGGCCAAATTTTTATGTTCCCATGGGAAACTCTGGGTTGAAGTATAAACCAAAGACATCTACTTAAGAGGAAAGTCTCCAAGGCTGAATCCAGTCCAGTTTTGGTAAATGAGCCATGGGTTATGTAAAGAAGAAAGAGAAACTTCTAGAAATGTTATGAGGGAGCACAAGACCATGTAACCATGGAAAATACTGCTTTATCTGAAACCCTCCCTACCCCTTTCTAGTTTCCTTTTGTGTGTTGTCTTTCTCCATCAGATTTTAAGTTTCTTGAGGGCAAGGACAATCTTTCTCTTTCTTATTTGTAACCCCACAGTGTTTTAGCACATTGCAAGGCACATAGTAGACACTTAATAAGTGTTTATTGAATTGCATTGATTTTAGGCCAGAGGATTTCTCTTTCCAATTTTTTCCTTATAATTAACTAAAAAAAAAGGAAAAGCTGAAATCACTTTGGTAAACTTATTATTTCAACTTTCTGTATAGCCTATCTGCTTATAATACCATTCTTTTGGGCTAGTCAAAGAGGGAAGGTGGGGGAAGAATATGATTGGGTAACAGGGAACTGAAAAGTAATTGGTCTGTATGCATAGAGAGCTATGATAAAAAATGTGGTGCTTTAGGCAGTGCTAAGACAGTATAGAAGTCCCTAAATCAGGCATTACCAATTGGCCACTTTAGGTGCAGTGGATAGAATATTAGACATGGAGTTAGAGGTCTTGAATTCAAATCCTGGCTCTGCAACTCACTGCTTATGTGAGCTGCCTCAGTTTCCTAACATGTCAAATGTGCATGTTTGACTAAATAATTTTATTTTATTAAATAAGGGTTTAAATAAATAAAAATTTGATTAAATAACTCTAAATCCTGTTGTAGTCTTTGTTTTGGCATGTAATCTAGTGTTGTTATGAATAAGACTGTATGTAAGAAGTTTCTGCTTCCTATGGGAATGGACAAGTATTACCTAGCAATGCTAAATGCCCTCTTCTCCTAGATATGTTTTCCTCTCTGAGATTTTGTGATACTGCTCTTTTCTGTGTCTTTTCCTGTCTTCCTGCCTACTCTTTCTCAGTCTCTCTCCTCTGTTGGCTCATTATCCATCTCACAGCCCCTCACTTTGGGTTTACACCAAGGCTCAGTCCTGGGCCCTCTTTTCTTCTGTCTCTTGTTAACCTCATCAGCTCTCATGAGTTTAATTATCATCGTTATTCAGGTGATTATTGGATCTACAAATCCAGCCTCACTCTATCTCTTGAGCTCCAGTTTAATTCCCAGATGTTTGCTTATAGGATGAATGTCTTGGAGAAATCTCAGGCTTAACATGTGTGATAGTAATGGCATTTAAAGATTCCCTCTGTATTGGCTTGGTTTTCAAATTGATTGTGTTAAAACCCAGAGCTTGTTAATCCCACCTGTGGGATGGACTTGTTGATGTGAAAAGAAAGTCCTGAACTGGGAGGAGCTGGTGACGTAGATTTGGAGAGACAAGAGAGAGGCGGAAGACCTTTTTGGAAGCAGCATCTCGTGGAGGGAGAGAGACTAAGAGAATTGCTGGTGGCCGCTTTGAATTGCCCTGGACTTTTGAGACCTGCCCCCTGAGCTGCCAAGGACTGAGGAGACATGGCTGTTTTGCTGGTACTTTGTCTGTCTGTTTTGATGTTGTTTTGCCAGATTTGTCCACTGGTGAAAGACAGCCCTGTTGAAGAAGTCCTGGAACCTGGCTGTTGGCTAAGAAGCCCTGAGACTGTCCTGCAGACAGAGTGAATACCGTCCACTGGTGAAGGACAGTGCTGTTGTTGCAGGGGTCTGGGAACCTTTCTGTTGGTTCATAGAGACTGTCCTGCAGACAGAGAGTGAATGCTGTCCACTGGTGAAGGGCAGTGCTGTTGTTGCAGGGGTCTGGAGACTGTCCTGCAGACAGAGTGAATACTGTTCACTGGTGAAGGACAGTGCTGTTGTTGCAGGGGTCTGGGAGCCTTTCTGTTGGTTCAGAAGCCCAGAAGAAGGATTTTCTTGTTGTATGTTTACAGAAATCCTGGGAGAGGGTTTTGCTAATGTTTTCAGGGGTTCTAGGACTGTTCTACAGACAGAGGATGAATTAATGAAGGGACTGGCAATGTATCTTGTGGCCTTGCTAAGCCTTGTCTCCCCAGGAACTAAGATTGCTGAGAACTTGCCTCATGTCAAGATGAAGAAAAGACCTCCATCTGGGTATTAAGTGCTGTGTTTAAACTTGATGTAACTCTGGGGTAGATTGAATTGTGATCCAGGGGTGGGTAAAATGGAGAGCACCTATGCTGGTATTTTGAACCTTGGGAAGTTGCCTTTCCTTGGCATTATAGTACAACATGTCAAAACAGATCCCATTCCAAATCTTTCTTCCACCAAATTTCCTTATTTCTGTTGAAGCCACCACCATTCTACTAAGACTCTCAGATGTATAACCTTGGTGTTTTTCTTGATCCTCACTGCCCTTTACCTACCTTGAAGGATTGTTGTGAGGATCAAATGAGATATCATCTGTAAATCACTTAGCACAATGCCTGCCACAGAGTAGACACTAAATAAATGCTTATTCCCTTCCCTTTCCCCTCACTGATCAAATCCAATCAATTGTTATTTCTACCGCTATAACATCTTTTGCATCTGACCCCTTCTCTACTCAATATCCATTACCTTAATTTAGGTCCACTTTACCTTTCACCTGGAATATTGCTATGACCTTCTAGTTGGTCCCCCTGCATCAAATCCTTTCACATGCTGGAACTATTTCAGTAACTTGATGATGGTTTTCCTGCCTTGAGTTTCCCCTCCCCCCCCATCATCCCATCATACTTCATTCTCCATTCAAAAATAATTTTACTAAAGTGCAACTCTGACCATATCACTCCCCTACTCAATAAATTCCAGTGGCTCCCTAACACCTTATCACCTCCAGGATCAAATATAAAATCCTCTGTTGGGCACTCAAAAACCTTCATCACTGAGCCCTCCATTTTGCAGGCTCCTTAGGTCTTATTCTCTAGCAGATAATCTTTGATCCAGTGGCACTGGCTTCCTCGCTCTTCCATCTTTCATCTCTGGTCACTTTCTCTGGCTGTTTTTCGTACCTGGAATGTTCTTTCTCCTGGTTTCCCTGATTTTTTTAAAGTCCTAACTAAAACCTCATCTTCTAGAGGAAACTTTTCCCAAATCCCTCTTAATTCTAGTAACTTTTTTTCTGTTAATTATTTCCTATTTGTCCTGTATATCGCTTGCTTGTACAAATTTGTTTGCTTGTTGTCTCTCCCACTAGACTGTGACCTTTTTGAAGGCTGATTCTACTGTTTGCTTCTTTTTGTATCCCCAGCACTTAGCGCAATGCCTGATACATAGTAGGAGCTTAATAAATGTTAATTGACTGATTATTGACTAATTTTAGACCATCTTCCCCATTGCTACCAAAGTGATTTTACTTAAAGGCACATCTGATAGTCTTACTCCCTTCCTCAACAAACTTTAATGGTTCCCTATCATTTCTAGGATAAATTCTAAGCTCTGATTTTGAAACCCCTTTACAACCTGGCCCCAAACTCTCTTTCCAGCTTCATTAATATTTCTATTCCCATGGTCTGTGATCCAGGAAAACTGACCTCTTTGTTCTTCACACAAAGCATTCCTTCTTCCATCTTTCTGTCTTTGCACTGGATATTGTTCAAGCCTGGAATGTACTCCCTCTTCAGCTTTGCTTTACAGAATCCCTCACTTTTTTCAAGATGCAGGTCAAGAACCAATTGATCCACTGTAATATTATTTGTAATTGTAATAATAATGACAGCTAGCTTTTATATAGCACTTTAAGGTTTTCAAAGCACTTTACAAATATTAGCTTATTTTATCTTCACAACTCTGTAAGGTATGTGCTATTATTGTCCCCACATTATGGATGAGTAAAGAGAGACAGAGAGAGGTTAAGTGGCTCATGATTTACTTTGTATTTATTCTGCAGTATCTATTATATATACACACACACACATAGTGTGTGTATTAGTGTGTGTGTGTGTGTGCGCGTGCAAGCCCCCAAATTATTTGTCCCCTCTTAGCTTTAGTTAAAGGAAGATTTATTACCTTAAACACTTCCTCTAGTTTCTATGCTATTTGAAACTGTTACTAAATAATTAGAATATTATTCTCCAGGAATCCTTTCATGGTTTCTATGAACAACCTTAAGAACTTGGTAGCAGTCAAGTTAAGGGACAATGAATAAATATGAGTATTAAAAAAGTAGAAACTGGAAGGGCATTTTGAGGAGTCTAGTTTGTTCCATATTCTATGCCACAGGGGGAAAAAGGAATAATCTCTAATGATGTGGTGCTATGAGGTTTAAAAAATTTGAAAATTGGTATCAAAATTACATTTCAAACTAAAATGAGGTCTCTAAAGTTTAGTTAAATTATAAAAAAATTCTTGTATTAAAAAGAATTTGTCTCTGGATATTATATTTTTTATCATGGTATAAAAGACATTTTTTCTAAGGGCATTTAGAAACATTCTTTCAAAGACAGAAAGCATTACAATGAGTCCACAATTCACACCTCAACTATTTACAAGAATGTAAGGGAGACTGATTTGTCTTTTTTTCCAAAGTAGGCTCAGAATTCTGCAACTTTGAAGACTTTTGTGGGTTGCCCAGATTGAATTTTCTTTTTTCCCCCCTAAATAGGTAGATACAATTCAGAATTCTGCAACTTTGAAGAATTTTGTGAAGGGTTTGGATAAATCTCTGCTGAACCTTAACTGAGGGGGATTATCATCATCATCACCACCACTACCACCAGCACTACCACCAGCACCACCATCATCATCATCATCTATTCTACCCACCAATAGTGTGAAATTACTGAGAGCATTGTAAGGTAGGGATCAATAGAATCAAACACCACCATACTTAAAAATAATGAATTTAATGATGTGATAATACCTCTATTGCATCAATCAATTAATCAAGAGCCTTAGACAAGAGGTTCTAGTAAGCCATTAGATGAAATGGAGCGATTCTCCATAGGAAGTCTGTGGGTATTGGTTGAAGAAACTTGGTCACATCCTTTGGGTTTTGTATAAAATAGCAAATCAGCTCAGAATTCAAGAGATTTCAGTGGTGAGCAGGGAGAGGGAAGTTCTGATCAACCCCTAAGAGGAATCACTAGGACAGGGGTGAGGAGCAGAGCCTCAGTTTCCTCCCTTGATTGGAGGTGGATGTTGTGAACTTTGAAGGGTAAGAGGATTTTTTCATTGGTGTGCTAGCCGTGAGTGGTGGTAGTATTTGTGCCAGGAGCTCTGGAAAAAATAAATGCACTGAGGAAAAGCAGCTTTAAAACTCTTTGAGGAGCCCACAAGAAAAACTGGATAGTACCTAAGGGGAACTTGCAAGTGGGGGGAATGGACCTTACCAACTGAGAACTGTATGTTACTTATTGTCCCATGTGCTTTCTAAGCTTAACTCACTTTCCCCTGGACTGTATAAACACTGATGAGATGAGTCATACTCTTGTGGGCATGTTTTGTACCAACTTTTATAGTAAAAAGGTGGTATAGTAACATACTACTTATGAAATATCCCTTTCTAAAGGATTAATCATAGAGTGGGGATAGGTGGAGGGAGGGAGAATACCATTGTGGGCGCATGAGCTATAGAATTAGAAAAACATATCTTAGCACCTCAGTGGGCTTTGACCCACCATGGGTTAAAAGTTCCCTAAACCCTGAAGGAGAGAAGTAGCAGTTGCTTTCTGGGGATCTAGCCTACCAGTTTCAGTGGGAGTTGGTAGACTCAATCTACCCAAGCTGTAGTACATTGGGTCAGAGTTTTAAAGCTATTCATGGAACTCACTAGCCCTTTCCTAAAGGGATACTACTGTAGTTCTCTGACTCATAATCTGTACTTGCTAATTTAGGTGAGGGTCTATAAACCAGTTGTAGGTCTTAGTAAAGAGCTGCCAAAGATTTCTGGAACTGAAAAATTAGACACAAGAAGATGCAAGGAGATCTATATTTTCTTTCTTTCTTCCAGGTTCACTTTAAATTTAACTCACAAGACATCATCATGTGAGATAAAGAATCAGAGTTTCAGAGTCAGAAGTAACCTCAAAGACTATCTTGACCCACCCATATCTGAACAAAAGTCTCCTGTTTAATATCCCTGACAAGTAATTGTCTAGGCTTTCTTTGAAGACCTCTATTATTGAAGAATTTACCAGCTTCTGAAAAAACCCATTCTTCTTCTGTACAAATCTAATTGTTACAGACTATCTAGTGACACCATCCCTAGGATAACATTCCCTTAGCTTACTTTTTTTTTTTTTTAAAGCAATCAGGGTTAAGTAACTTGCTCAAGGTTACTAAGGCCAGTTATTTCTGGGTGTGGTGCTAAGTATCTGAGCCTGATCCTCATTCCGACATTGGGACATTGGAGCCGGTGCTCTTACTCACTGTGCTACCTGGCCGCCCCCTTAGCTTACTTCTTGGCAATTTATACTCATGGCTCTCACTTCTGCCCTGTGGGCCCCCTAAAAAAGTCATTTTTTTGAAGGAAAAAAAAACCCTTTCCTGAATGTCAACCCTTCAAATATGTGAAGACAGTTATTATGCCCCCTCTGAGTCATCTCCCCTCTAGATTAAACTTCCCCTGTTCTTTCTTTAAAATTAAAAAAATATTAATATCTTTCTTATTTATGGGTCATGTCAATGTTCTACAAATTTGTAGTGCCACGATATGCTGTCAAAGGAAATCAGACCGTATGATTGGGGTTAAGAGTTGAATCAATATGTCACACAAACAATATATTTCTGAAAGAATTGAAAGTCATGACAATTTATGTGTAGTGCTTTAAAGTAACAGGGGGCTGTGTGTGTGTGTGTGTGTGTGTGTGAGAGAGAGAGAGAGAGACAGACAGAAACACACAGAGATAGAGACAGAGACACACACAGACAGCGACAGATAGAGATGGAGACAGAGAAACAGAAAAACAGAGACAGAGAGACAAAGACACAGAGAGACAGAGACACATACACACACACACACACACACACATACACAGAAAGCTATAAACTTTTACAAAGACTACTAAGTCTACAAAGCAACTAGCATGGTGGGCCCTGTTAAAAGGAGACTTTCCCCCCCTGCTGGGGAGTGTGAACTCAAGTGATTAGACTGGAACCAAAAAATGGATTCCTATTTTTGAGAGGTGTGGGCTTGAGTATTTATTTGGGGGGAGAATGAAAAATGATTGCAGTTTGGAGAAAAATAACAGAACAATCTGTTTCCTTGCCAACTGTGCTATAGAGCAATTTAAAAATATTAAAGTGCTTTACATATTTTCTAATCACTCAAGTCCTGAAATGATTATGGCTCCCAGCATTCTCCATAATTCAGACCACCGGAGCCCTTCATATATTTCGGGAAAGAGGTTTAACCTTGAAAGCAGCAGCATGGCTTCCAAAGGCACATCTCACTGCAGCAGGGATAAACAGTTTAATTGCAGCATGGCTCAAACAAGCACCAGGTGTTTCAGGAAAAGCATTAATGGGCCAACTCTGAGTCACAAATATCTCTGATTTAGGTCCTGCTTTGCCTCCCAACAAGCCAAAAATCCACAGAGAAATTTAGATCTTTTAAGCCACATTGGCAGAGATCTGCAGAATGGCATTACAGATGCTATTTAAACTGGGCATACATTAACACTTTGCCTTGTTATCTCTAGAATGGATTTTGGGAATAACAGGAAGAAGACAAAGGTAGGAAAAGTCTAGTCTTTTTTTGAGGGTAGGTGGGGAGAGAAGGGAGAGTTCCAGGCAATGCCCTAATACTCAAAAGAATCCTTCACAACTTTGTTTGTAATAGAACCCAAGGGGTGAATCAAGCTGTTTTTCATTTTTCTCCCATTGTCCTGCTAGCATCTGAGAAACTGAGGAAGGTTGTATGGTATAGAAGAAAGAGAGTCAGGGTACTTGAATTCAAATTCTGCCTCTGACACTTATTATTATCTGTGGCATCTGGGACAAGTCATTTCTTCTCCCTGGGCCAAATTTCCCTTAAATGTAAAATGAAGATTTTGGACTACATGGACTCAGGTCCCTTTCAGCTTGAAATTTATGGAACTATGACCTATGAAAAAGTGACTCTTTAGGGGGAGCCAATGCAGGGGAAAGACTACTAGATTTGGAGTCAGGAAACGGAGATTCAGATCTGGACTGGCTCCATCACTAGGTGGTGCAGCACATAAAGTACTAGATATTGAGTCAGTAGGCCCTAAGTTCCAGTCTGGCCTCAGATACTTGCTAACTGTGTGAGTGTGGGCTGGTTACATAATTTCTGTCTACCTCAGTTTCCACATCTGTAAAGTGTGGATAATAATAGTGCTTACTTCTCAAGGTCATTGTGGGGAGCAAATGAGATCCTATTTGTAAAGCACTTGGCAACCTTAAAGTGCTATCTAAATGCAAGTCATAATTGTAAATTAATAATTAGCTAATTGTTAAATAGCTAATAATCTGATTAGTTATTATTGGGCAAGTCACTTAATCTCTTAATTTCTCCAGACTATTTCCACCCCTGTAAAATGGGATAGTTGACCAAGGTGACCTCTTTTCCTTCTGACCCTAACTTTATGGTCCTAAGTGGTGAAACCCTCTCAGAGTGTTTTCTCAACCTCCCCTCTAGAAGTAGTTATTACCAAGACAATCATAGCATTTTATGCTGAATATTATTCGCTATTTAATAATTCATCACATTCATTTAGAAGACATGAGGTCTCACTTTTTTTTTGAGCTCTGTGTTCACATTTTTTTTGATGTGACTGTTGATATATGTTCAAGTATCATTACCGGATGGTATGGATGAGTTATGATCTGCACTGATGGAGAGAATTCTGACATTGATGAGATCACAAGGGCACTGGCATACACATATCTGTAAGCGCTACGTCAGTGTCCCCAAGATATTAAAAGAACAAGAGAAAAGCCTCTGACATGTTGGAAGTTGTACTTTCTACAGAGAATTTGAAGAAAGATTCAGTTAGGAATAAGTCTAGATAGATAAGTCTTCTAGCTTCCAATGAGAATCAAGGGGACAAATATTCCAAATTAGTCTTCTTTTTCTTAAAAAGTAAAAACTAAAAAAAAAAAAATGGCCCCAATGTAATAAAAAAAGAGTCTTACTATAGAGGGATTGTGATCTACATAGGTGGGGGGAGTGGCCCCACACTCCTGAAAATCACAGATCCATCAAAATTACAAAGCACAGAGTAGATTTTTATTTACACGTAACTTCCTTTGGAAACCTCAGAAAGAGGAAACAGGGAATGTTTAGCCTTGCTATCCTCTTTGCATCAAGGCAAACTTTATTTAAGACAAGGGGCAGGAGAGTAAGTTAGCACATTGTCCACAATTATTACTATTACTCCTAATAATACAAGGGGGTGAGGGGGTGGATCACTCAAAGACCAAAGGAATGGCTTTCAAGCAGAAAGGGAGCTGGAGGGTCCCCTGGGAAAGACCAGACTAGGATACCATGATATGATACAGCAACATAAGCATGAATAAGAATTTTATGAAAAGATGAATTTTATTGTTTGTTTAGTACTATGGAAACTTAAAAAAAAACAATCTTGGTATTTACCTTCAGCAAGTGGGTCAAGGGTATGAATCATGAGCTGGAAGATGCTGTTCCTCATCAGACTATTATGAAGAGAAGCAGAGCTACCACCTCGCTGGAGCCGTGGCTTAGTCTGAACGGAGAGACAAAGAAAAGATCTCGTCAACAGAAGGAAAGCAGATGTAATATTATGTATTTCATCTCTATGAAAAAATCAGTAAATGGATTGCAGATTTAGGGGTAGAAGGGACCTTAAATGTCATCGAGTCCAGCTATATATAGATGGGGAAACTGAGGGCCAGAGAAGGAAAAAGGAAGGAAGAGAAGGGAATATGCATTTATAGAGTGCCTGTTATATGCCAAGCACCATGCAAAGCTCTTTGAAAAATATTATCTCATTTGATCCTTACAAAACACTGTGAGGTAGGCTCTGCTGTCATCCCCATTTTTATAATTCAGGAAACCAAGGCATATAGAGGTAACCTCTGTTTGACTTGCCTAGGGTCACACAGCTAGTAAGTATTTTAAGCCACATTTGAATTTGGGTCTTCCTGACACTAGACCCAGTGTTCTGTTCACTTAGCTGTCTCTGTAAACAGACTTGCCTGGGGTTACACACTCTATGCATGTCTGAGGTAGGATTTGAACCAAGTCTTTCTAACTCCAGTTCCAGCAATCTAAACTGCTAAGTCCACTAACCATACTACCTCTAAACTAGTTATCACTTCTAATCCACTCCTCTGATCTCTGTCTGGCACACAGGAGGAACTTAATGTTTATTGATTGGTTGTTGGATTGGACTGGTTGTCATTTGTCTCTACTACATGTCCGTATGCTCTTTTTCCAAATAGTCCCAAAGTGATTTCCAATATCAAAGCAGAAGAAGGACTTCCCCTTCTGTTTGGAAATACCAGCCTAAGGATGTCAAGCTATAGTGAATGTTCAGAGAATTTCTGCTGAATCCTAAGTTTTCGTCAAAACTCAGTTCAAGAGTCCCTTAGTATGAGGCCTTTCTTGATTTGCTAAGCTACCGGCTCCTCCTCTCCAAAATTACCTTTTTAAAAATGTTTATTTTGAATCTATATTTTCACTTGTTTTTTCTGCTTCAATTGATTGTAATTGAAAAGGATTGTAATTGAAAAGTCTCTGAGGGCAGAGACTTTCATTCTTGGTACTTGTATACTCAAGGAACTTAAAAAAGTGCCTGGCACATATCCAGTAGGGGCTATTTTCAAGGGTATTAAACTGAAGCCAGGAAACAGTGTGGTACCATGGAGGGAATACTGGCTCTGGAGCCACAGGTTGTAGGTTCTAAAATTGCGTCAGAGATTTAATTACCCATGCTGTGGTGGGCAAGTCTCTTACCTCACTAAGCCTTGGTTTTCCCATCTATAAATGAAAAGCCTGAACTTGATGACCTCTGAGGTCTGTTAGAAAGGACTACAGATTTATGATAGTTTTACTAAATAATATTACTTAACAGTAAGTCAAAAAACATTTATTAAATGCCTGCTTTGTACCAGGCACTGTGCTTAGCACTGGGGATACACAAAGAGGGAAAAGACAGACCTTGCGCTCAAGGAGTTTACAATCTAATGGAGGAGACAGCAAACAAATACATACTTATAAATAAACTATATACAGGATAAATAGGAAACAGTTAACAGAGGGAAAGAATTAGAATTAAGAGGGACTGGGAAAAGCAATTTGGGACAAAAAAAATCATCTAGATTCCATGAAGAATTAAAGAAATAGCATTCCAAATTAGTTTTCTTTTTCTTTAAAAATAAAAATTACAAAGTTTTTTCTTACTAAGCCCTTAAAAAAGTCTTATTCTCTGCACCATACTCTTCGCCTACCTTTTTTGGTGCCCTTTTGTACTGTACAACAACAATCCCTTCACTATTTCAGGGATTATTGTAATAAATGAGAAAGAAAGGTAGGCAGGTCAAATTTATCCAGATAAAAATCCAAGACAAAGTAGGAACTTACACTTTCATCTGACTTTTGGAAGAAAAGTTTGATGCAACTCTTGTCAGATGAAAATAAAGTGCTTTCTCCAAGCTTCCCTGCACTCTACATGAAACCCTTATGTAGGTTGACTTATACAAAATGTCATTATATCAAACTCCACAGGGCATCCAAACACTTTATGTAGTGGAGTTTTGCAGTAATGACTATATTGCTGGAAATAACATTTCCAGATTTCATGAGCTAGAGAGGAAAGAGGTTTCTTAGTAGTGAATTATCAAGTGAAAACAAGTGTTTTGAACACACCAGGACAAAATAGAAGGTGTCACATGCAGGCATCCATCTCTACACTGACTCCTTTCCCTTCCAAACTCTAAGTCTTTTCTTGTATTATCTGGTTTTGTTGGATATTTTTTTTAAGCAATTGGGGCTAAGTAACTTGCTCCAGGTTACATGTTCAGTTATTTTGTGTGGGTGTCAAGTATATGAGGCTGGAACCAATCCTGGGTCTCCCGATGCCGGGGCCGGTGCTCTTACTCACTGTGCCACTTGGCCGCCCCATGGATATTTGTTTTTTTAAAAAAATGAAGGTAGTTGCCAGGTTTGAGGAAGGGAATGGTGAATTGTGTCAAAGTGTAATTGTTGTCTATCATTAAACAAAATAAATGTGAAGATCTTCTCTCTTAGTACCTATAATATAAATATCTCTTTATAAAGAGTTGCTTGCTAGTTGGATTAGGTCTGGAAAGAGTATTTTTGGGAGAACATTTGTCAAAAACAGATCAAGAACTAACAAAGTTAACTGGAGGGACATAAGCAGAGCTTTCTTATACAGAATTGTTCTCTCAGTGCTTATCTATTATCTACATATGTATATGTATCTAGATCTGCATATATTTTTATCTATATTTTTATGTATATATCCATATGTGTGTGTGTGTGTGTGTATGTAGAAGGAATTTCAAAACTTGTTCTTCTAATTCCCTTTTACTATAGAACTCAGTGATGCACACATGACCACTGGTGGCTTCAAAACTGGAGCTTGTTCTGAGCAGGAATCATGCAAGTAGCACTGAATAGATTCCTTCCAATAATGTTTCTCTTCTAATCGGTAAAAATTTGCCTATTCAAAAAATGCTTGCAGATCCTGAAAGGTGGGAGGCAGATTGCTTCCTTATGTATCAAATAGAAGGAACAGATCACCTAACAGTCTCTAAATACCAGCACTGCACTCCTGGGACTTGTTTAGGAAGCATTTTGTTATTTCAATTTCCAAGGAAATTCATGCCAAACAAAAGTGAAGATGACAACTTTTTTGAAACCTAGTAGCATGAATAATTTGTCAGTTTATGTTGGAATGCAATTATCTCTAATTGTAGAGCATCTTATGAAAACCCACTAGCAGATTAAAACTTCTAAATATCCAACGGTAGGGATAATTTGTCATACCCATCAATTCCCTCTTTCCTCCCACTCTTATCCCCACCCCAACTCCCCCATTCTCTGTAGGAAGACATGCAGATATAAACACAAGCATTGATTGCTTCCTACCGTTAGATTTTGTTCATCCTTGTCCTTGGCAGTAGATGACTATAAAAGAGGAAAAGGCAAAACCAAACAGAGAAACAAGTCAATAGTTTATCCTGTGAGATGTTTCCATTCAAACACTAGTTATAAGAGAAATTGATGTAGTTGTTTCTGCATCTTTGCTTTGTGAGTTGGGGTGGTGGTGGTAGAATTAAAACATATCAGTTACTTAATAGGGTGTGCTATTGAACTTGGTATCAAGAAGACCTGAGTTCTAATCTCACCTGACACTTATGAAACCCTAGGCAAGGGGGTGCTAGTTGGTGCAGTGAATAGAGCACTGGCCCTGGAGTCAGGAGGACCTGAGTTCAAATCTGATCTCAGACACTTAACACTTACTAGCCATGTGATCTTGGGCAAGTCACTTAACCCCAACTGCCCTCCAAAATGCAAAAAAAAAAAAAAAAGAAACCCTAGGCAAGTCTCTAATTCTTTCTCAGCCTCAGTTTCTTCATTGGTAAAATAGAGAAAATTATAGTGCTTATTTCACAGGGTTGTTGTGAGAATGAAAAAAATATATAAAGCACTTTGCAAACCTTAAAGCATTATACAGATTTTTAGCTACTATTACTATTAAAAGATACTTTTTCCAAGCAAAGAATTAGGAAAATATCTTGATTATAGAGTTCTATGGGCAAATAGCATATCCTTCAGGTTAACTTACTGATGCTCAATTGTGATACATCACTCTTCTCTGCTCTAGCATTGAATTTCAGAGATTTCAATTGTGCCCATTACATTGTATAATATGGTAGGTGACTTAGTAATACATTGGCTAACGTGTTGGACTTGAAATCAGGAAGACCTGAGTTCTAACCTTATCTCAGACATTTGCTAACTGTGGTTCTAGGTAAGTCACTTTCTATTGCTCAGACTCACTTTCCTTACCTGTAAAATCAGAATAATAATAGCATATACCCCAAGGGTTGTTGTGAGGATTAAATGATGTGACATAAGCAGAGTGCTTTGCAAACCTTAAAGTGCTATAAGAATGCTATTATTATTATTATTGCTTTTTGAGGGGGAAAAGGCCCAGCCTTTGGAGTCGAGTGACTTCTCCAAGGTCAAACGGCTAGCTAGTAAGTGTTAAATGTCTGAGGCTGGGTTTGAACTCAGCTCCTCCTGATTCCAGTGCTGGTGCTCTATTCACTGCACCACCTAGCCTCCCCAAGAATGCTATTATTATTAATTCTGTAGGATCCTCAGGATTTCCACATGCCAAGTTTGCAGTACAATTCTAGGTTATAATGTTCCCAACAAAAGGGTTTGAGCATAATTGGAGACCTCTGTAGAGGGTGGCTTGAGACATTAGATCAGGTTATCTGGATATCATCATTTTGAAGAAGTCATTTGCATTTCTTCCATAAAAATGAATAAAAGTAACAAGAGATAACTTTTCATTATCTGTTGAAAGTCATATTTTAAGTTAGGCTCAGCGCATATAGAATTCAGCTTCAGTTGCTGTTTTCTGTTTCAAGTTTCTCATGTTAAAAATGGAGTTTTCTGTTAAGTAGGAAAGGCTGAACAGAATGGACTGTGAGTGTAGATCCTCCCTCCTGTATGAGAAAATTAACCTCAAATAGAAGGGCACTGGAGCTGCACCACCAAACATGGCACATTGGTATGGGATTTGGCTCCCCATGATAAATTCATTTTCTCTTCTCTCAGGAGTTGTGAAAGTGAAAATGCCGTGATTGATAGCTTGTGTTCGCCATGGAGCAAAGCAAGGCAGTTTGCCATCAACTTTTTTTTCTTCTTTTTTTGTGGATGATTAGGATACATTCCATATGTTTTTGAAGTTTTCTAGCCTGAACTTGTACCTGTGGATAAATTAATTCACTTTTGCCCTTTCTCCAGAAAAAGTGACACCAACCATTTTATTTCCTTTAAAGACCCTGAAAAATTGGAATATAATTGGAATTGAGCAAATTAGAAATAATCTGAAGCCTTCTGCAGGCAAAGAAAACCTTTGAGAACTTCTTGAGCACCATAGCAATAGGCAAAAAGGTCTTTCAGCAACTAGGATCTGTGCTACCATTTTTCCAAACATGCTCCCTAAGCTTGAGCCTATTTTCCCTTGGCCTTTGTATGTTTGGAGAGTAAGGATATTACAGACTTTTGGAGGGATGTTTTGTACCAACTGTTGTTACTGCATAATTTAGGGAATAAGTACTCTTTTCTAAAAATTTCTTAAGGTTTGCTGACTATTATGATTCTGTAATGGTAACGTAATTTGAATTTGAAGATCCCTTTGTGTTGGCAAAAGTAGCAGGATTAGCACTTAGTAACTGATCAAGCCTCTGTTGGGAAAACAGAAGGTATGAACTCCTGTCTCCTCTTACTGAAGTAACAGGAAGGGGTTGGCTGAAGGACGTAGGTAATACTGTGTATATAAGAAAAGCCCCAGAGAGGCACAGTCAGAATTTCCTTGAGAACCAGATCTGGTGGCAGAACAGCTACAGAAGAATGGAGAACTGAGTCCTGAGAACTTGTGTTGGTGGTGGAGCTTCTTCTGAACAGGAGCCCAGAGCCAGGAGGCCAGGAGCCCAGGAGCCCAGGAGCCAGGAGCCCAGGTGACTGAAGCATGACTGAAATACTGAGACTTTGTTTGCGGCTTGGTTGAGTCTTGAATTCCCTGGAGCAGAAATGATGAAGGAGCTGACATGTATCAGACCTTGTGAATACCAAGTGTGGAGCAGGACCTGCCCAGGGAGCTGGTCAAGGAACTGGGAGCTGTCTGCCGTTGAACCCAGGTGACAGTCTGGTGAATCCAGGTAGAATCTGGGACCATGGAAGGGGATCCAGGGAATCTGAGAACCGGGCCCAAGTTAAGATTAAAAGACCTCTCTGTGGGTACTGAGTAATTATGAAATAATAGTTTACTAGTGACCTAAGGGGTAGGGGGTTTTGTGTATGATGCTTAGTAAGACTTTGCTGAATAATTGACTGATTGTACTTTGAGTACTTTGAGATATTGTTACTGATAAGTGACTGAGTTAATCAAGACTTTGCCCCATGAGTGGAAGACTTTGACTATTGTACTTTGAAACTACTGATAAGTGACTAATTGAGTTAACTTAAGAATGACTATTTTACTTTGAGACTATGTTGTGAATATTATATTGTGATTTTCTGTGATAAATTATAATATTGTGAATGCTGTACCTTGATTTTCCATGTATGTTTTGCTTTTGTTATGGAATAGAGTGATCACTATACTGAGTAATCAGAACCTTAAATGCTGTTCACAGTAGCATTTCTTCTGGAAAGCTTCTGTGCATGGCATTACAGATTCTCATATGATAATCTTGGAACTAAGTATACCAGCAGGTACTCAAGCTGATGGCACTAGAAAATCATTACTAACTCTTCAGAGCCATCCTCTTGAACCCTGGAGGGGGATATAGTATTGTTCCAGGACTTGAGACTTGACTACAAGAGAGGAAGTTGGGATAGGAGCTTATATAGGCTGCATGTGGGTTATTTCTAGATAATTCTTTTTTTTATTTTTAAATTTAATTTAATTTTTCTCTTTCTTTTTCTCTTCCTTCCTTCCTTCCTTCCTTCCTTCCTTCCTTCCTTCCTTCCTTCCTTCCTTCCTTCCTTCCTTCCTTCCTT